>NW_007728453.1:109481-121033 GCF_000696425.1 Galeopterus variegatus | reverse complement strand
TCATATTTAGTCATGAGCGGTGCTTTTGGAACATATGTTGGTGTGGTCAATTTATCATAAGGGGATAATTTTGAATTGTCCAATTTACTCGGATCCTCTGTAGGAATGTTTAGTTCAATGACTACATAATTATTTGTGTTATTTTTATAATCTTTTAGGAATTTAGAGAACTGCCACACTAACCAAAATATCGAAAGAGAAGGCAAAAGCCACAAAGCTGAGGCAGGCAGTCCTTCTGGTTGCAGCAAGTGCTTGTAGCTGTGGCCTTGCCAGCAACTCTCCTCCAGCAGCCCTGCCAGCTCGGAGAGAGCAGCCCAAGCTGACTCCTTTAGGATCATGCCATGGTGTGGATCACGCCAAGTTATATCTATCATTATTTACCTAATTAGACATACATTTCAAAATTATTTCTTTAAAAATAACAATAATAAATCCATGATATGTTAACAAAAATATGTAACATTAACATAAGAGACTGTATTTTCCAAGATAAACAAGATATTAGACAAGTAATATTGCTTTATATTTTTCAAAATGTCTTAAATTTTCAAAATGTCTTGATAGAACACATTCTGCTTCAAACACACTGGTCTTGCATTCCTAAACATGTCTTAAATTCTCATATCTGCTTCTGCATTTGTCTGTTGTGATATCACTTGTTGTGTAGCCTTGGGTAAAACACCGCTGTGCACTTAGGAGAGAATGAGTGTGAAAAGGCAAATAATTTATTATGATGATGATAATAGTTTAGGCTTCTAGACCCCTCGGAAGGATCTCTAGGAACCCATAGCTTCCCAGATGTCACTTTGCCAACTTGTGACCTGCATATCTAGGGCATTTCATTTTAATTTGTATTTTTTCAATTACTGTTGAGGTTGAACATTTTTTTTTTTCATATCTTTCCTCTTTTGTGGGTTGTCTATAGTCATTTTTGGAATTTTAAGGAAAGTATTTTAGTTACTAATTCTTTTTCTGGAATGTGTATTGCAAATACCTTCTTTCTAATCTTTCGAAAGCTTTTAAAATCTTTATGGTGCTCTTTTCAGAATTCTTAAACATTAATGGTTTACTAATAGCTTGCTTTTTTGTGTGTTTTATTTCAGAGCTCCTTCAGTGCTGTGAAGTCATAAAGACATTCTTTTATATTTTTAACTAACAATTTTGGTTTTCATGTTTAGGTCCTTAATCTACCAAGAATTGATTTTCCTGCGATTCATGTGAGGTCAAAATTTGTCCCATCATTTCCCCACTCCCGCCATGGGTCACCACCTGCCAGCATCATTTATTTAATAGCAAATTGTCCCTTTTTAATCTGTAATGCATTCTCTTCCAAGGTCAGGTGTCTCTTCTACCTGTGAGCTGTGGCTTTTCTCTTCCATTGGTCTTTTTGAGTTAATTAATATTATCTGAGTAATACAACTAAATATTTGGTAGGGCATATCCCTCTACCAAAAATGAAAGGTTTTGACTGCTTTTGGCTTATTTCTCTCTCATATTAATTTCACAACCAGAAAATTGAATCTATGACTTTGTCAAGTTTACACACAAACTTGTTGGGATTTCTGTTAGAATTTGTATTGAATATACAGTTTGATTTCAGTCTCATCTCATACATCATATGCTAAGGTAGATGGATTTATCCTTAATTTAACTACTATTGTATCAAAGAAAAACAACAATCAATTTTTCCTCATTAGAAAACAAACAAAAAACCAGACAAAGAAACAAAGGGGAAAAAAGTATTAATTCTTCAGAGAAGACAAAACTTTCTAATTTTGAAAGTCCTGGAAAAACAATCCCCCCAGAAAGATTTATGGATTTTATCACCTTCAGTTTGTTAATATCTATAAATTACAAAGAACAAAACACATGCATTTAGAAAAACCCCAGATGGGACCTGTGTTTTCAACAATATGGGAAGAGTTCATCTTTTCTGTATAAAGAGTTCATCCAAATTGTTAAGGAAACAGATAAAAAATACAGACAGTTATAAATTATACCATAATTGGTTAGCAAGCATGAAAAATATTTACCTTTGCTAGTTATCAAAAAATCATTGAACGAAAACCGTGGTGAAAGATGTGTGTTTATCCACTGAGATAGAATATTGTTGGTATGGATGCAGGTTGTTTATCAGTTCCTCTTGCTGCTGTTGGGAATCAAAATTTCCAACTTTTAAGGAAACAATTTGGCAATGGGGTTTAGTTAAATACATACATTTAGTCATATTTTCTGACCCAGTAATTCTACTTTGGAAAATCTATACTAAGTGGTAATAGAAATGTGCAAAATACTCTATTAAGAAGATATTCCTTGCAAGTTCTTTTTTATTTTTATTTTTATTTTTTTTCCTTTTTGTCTTTTTTCATGACCGGTAACGGGATCGCAACCCTCAGTGTCGCGCCCCTACTGCGACTGGCAACGGGATCGCAACCCTCGGTGTCGCACCCGCACTGCGCTCAACCAGTGAGCAGACCGGTCTCTATATGGGATCCGAACGCTCGGCGGGAGCGCCGCCGCGCTCCCAAGTGCCACACTCCACCTAGTGCGCCACCGGGCCGGCCCGCAAGTTCTTTTTTAAAATAAAATGTCAGAAGCAGTCTAAATATTCAGCTGAAGGAAAAGGGTTAAATAGAAGTTAGTGAAGATGTGTAGATTATTACATAGGTATTCACAATGATGTTTATTAAGAATAAGAAATGCTCATATTATAAAGTTAAATGAAAAAAGAATAGAAAATTATGAAGAAATTGGATTTATAATTAAAGCAAAAACATCTTGACTAAATAAAATAGTACTCCTAATTTTTGCATGGTTGGTGTGCTTTTTCTTTTCTTTTCTTTCAGTATCAGTGTTGATTATATCTGATTTATTGCTGGCCTAGAATGTTGTGAGACTATCTGTGTAGTTGGCTTGATGGCTACCAAAGACATATTACAGGCAATACCATAGCTATTTTAGTATGAAAAAATAAAAACCTCTTAAGATGTTTTTTACTTAAACTAAATTTTACTTAAATATACTTAAATTTGTCACTATTACCCCACGATGATCAAAATATCCTGTTGATTTATTCCTGTTGATGTTAAAAAAAAAAGAAAAAAATCCTGTTCATGTATTTGCTATATTTTTAATTTCAGCTCATCCTAGTGTCCAAAAGGTGGCGCTAGTATCATCCACGTCAGATATTCCTGTTCAGTCTCATCGTGCTTCGGAAATTTCAATTCCTGCTGATCTGGATAAAACTATAACAGAACTAGCTGACTGGCTGGTATTGATCGACCAGATGCTGAAGTCCAACATTGTCACTGTCGGGGATGTAGAAGAGATCAATAAGACCGTTTCCCGAATGAAAGTAGGTGCACAGTGTAAAGACTTGTCTTGGAAGCACCACAACACAGAGACAGACACGATCTCTTTGGATCCCCTTTATTTATCCTAAACTATGAGAGAATGAGGTTTAAATGTTTTTTGTCTATCAAGCAGCCATCCAGGCTAACTCCAAAGAATAAAGCTTTCCTTGCATTTGTACTGTTAGGATAAGATCAGGTGCATGCAAGCTAGCGTTACATTTAATGTCTAGTGTTATCTAGGATAATTTTCTAAAGCACCTTTTCAACTTATATTTCATAACGAGCTAGTTTAATTTCTGACTTTAGAAGTGAGATTATCCTGACTATAATTTTATTACTATACATATCCTATCTATTATGAATTTGTAAAGTTTCCCCCCATATTTAGTGTGTACTAGGTTCTGGCCTGTGGGTTGTATAGAGATATTTCAAAGAATATACCAGATAGAAATTGGGAATGTACAATAAAATAAAAATAACAGCTTTTGATAACTTTTATTAAGTGCTTATTGGGTGCTGAGCATTTTTCTAAGTTTTTGTTTGTTTTGTATGTATTATCTCACTTCCTTCTTTAACAATCTTGTGAGGTAGGTAGAAGCTACCTGTTAGGGGAGGCAGGATGAGGAAGGAGATTTCTTTTGCAGTGGTAGAAGGCAGACTATGTGGGTGTATTAGTACGTTTCTGTTGCTTATACCAAAATACATGGGACTGGGTGACTTATAAAGAAAACAAAATTTATTTATTTATTTATTTATTTTATTTTATTTTATTTTTTTGTGTTTTGTCTTTTTCCGTGTCCGGCAACGGATCGCAACCCTCAGTGTTGCCCCCGTACCGGACCGGGGACCGGCAACGGGATTGCAACCCTCGGCGTTGCTCCCGCGCCTCGCTCAGCCAGTGAGCGGGAACCGGTCTGTATGTGGGATCCGAACCCTCGGGCGGGAGCGCTGCCGCGCTTCCCAAGCGGCGCACTATCCAGTGCACCACCAGGCCGGCCCCAGAAAACAAAATTTATTGCTTACAGTTTCTGAGGCTAGGAAGTCCAAAGTCCAGGGAACACATCTGGTGAAGGTCTTAGTGGTAGTGACAGTGACCCATGGATCTCACATTGCAAGATGGTGGAAGCAGAGAGAGAATAGAGAGAGAGGGGGGAGGTGAAAGGGTCCAATAAAAAACCAGCTCTCATGGGAACTAATAGAGTGAGAACTCACTCACTACCCCCACTCCCAGGGAGAGCATTAATGCATTCATGAGAGATCTGCCCCCATAACTCAAACAGCTTCCAACACTACCACATTGGGGATCAGATTTCCATATGAGTTTTGGGGGGAGAACATATCCAAAGTCCATCAGTAGGATTTTGATAAAACGATAAAGTCTGGAGATAAAGCAATGCCATTCCTGGCTTTGGGACTAGAGAAATACAGTAGGAAGTAGGGCAGGAAAGGCAGATCAAGTTCACTTTGTGAAGGAGCTGGTAGGCTGGGCAAAGCCCTTTGGACTTTTACTCTGTAAGCAGCTGGAAAGCATCTTTCCCCTCATTTCTTTATCTTTTTAAAACTGTGGCTGGGAACTGATGATAAAACTGCTGTGCTTTAGTAAGAAGACTAGGATGAACTGGAGGCGAGAGATGCTTGAATCAAGGAAAAGAGCTCTTTTGAGTGGCTAAGGTGATGCTATTGCAATTAGTGGAAATAAGGAATAGAAGAAATGGAGTGTGGATGAGGGTTTGAGTGATTTAGTTTGGGATACGTTGTATTGTGGGATCCTTATGTCATTTAGAAGGAGGTGATCAGCGTGCATTGAAAGGTGCTCTGGGATTCAGCATTGGAGGTTGTGAGTTAGCAATAATATTTGACACTATCGGAGTAACTTAAGTTTACAAAATCAGTAAATTCATAATTAGCAAAGTTTGGGAGAGAATCATTTGCCACACCATTCATACTTGTTGTAGATTATGTCTTTTAATCTTTATGCTTATTAGTTCTATCCTTAAAACACACGATTTTTCTGAAATTGTTATCTTTCTTCCATATTTATTAGTAGTAAAAGGCACAAACTAGAGCAACAGTTTTTATGTCTAAGATGATTTAATTTGCAGTTACTACAGTGAGCTCTTTTCTAATATGGCACCCCCGTCCCTATAGGTGACATTAGTTTGTGTTCATATCTGACGTAGAACAGATATGCCAGGCATCAGCAGCAGCAATAACTACTAATGTTTTCAGAGCATATTTTAGTTTTCCAAGGGATTTTAATTTAGTCTCCTCAGATGTGATATAACTGAGCTGTCAGTATTTTATTATTTCTTTTTGTGAAAACTAAAACACAGACAAGTAAAGTACCTTCCCTGGTGACCCAGATGAGAAATGGAAGAGCTGAGATTTGAACCCTGGACTTCTGACTTCATATCATGCTCCCTTTCTTTGTCACATCGCTGATGGCTCACTGTCCCTTGGAGGAGGAAAACAACACCACCAACTTTGACTTTGTCAGATCAGTTTTGCTTAATATTCTTGTCATATGGCTCATTAACCTATCTTAATAATGACTTCTCTTAACAGATCACAAAGGCTGACTTAGAACAGCGCCATCCTCAGCTTGATTATGTTTTTACATTGGCACAGAATTTGAAAAATAAAGCTTCCAGTTCAGATGTGAGAACAGCAATTACAGAAAAATGTAAGTGTTTTTGAAAAAAATTATATAACATCATCCACTGTCCCTGAAAATGTTCACACACACATACAGACACATACCCACACATTTTCAAAAGATTATTTAACTAGAAATTAATATTGTTTAATATTAGATACTCTTTATGAGGAAACATAGCTTTCCCTTATATCTTCGTTTTTGCAAACATTGTCATAATTCCCTTACGAATTCCTTAAAGTATGAATGTCATTATTTTTAAGTAATTACTTACACATTGGGGTTTTCTCTCTTAAGTTAGGATTTCTTTGAAAGGAATCAAAACAAAAGTTAGAGAGACCCATAGGAGTGCAAATCCATTCTCCCATTATATGTCATTCACCAAAACCAGGTCTTACCATGTCTTTTATTTTTATCTATCTATCTATCTCTCTATCTATCTATCTCTCTCTCGCTCTCTCTCTCTCTTATGTCATTCACCAAAACCAGGTCTTACCATGTCTTTTATTTTTATCTATCTATCTATCTCTTTATCTATCTCTCTCTCGCTCTCTCTCTCTCTATCCATCCATCCATCCATCCATCCATTTATTTATTTATATTGAATCATAATTGATTATATATATTTTTGGGATTCAATGTTGACATATGTTGATCAAATCAATATTACTAGTGTGTATACTGTTATAAGTTGTACTTATTCTTTATGTCCCTTGTCCAGTCTCTCCTTTTCCCTCTCTCCCTCCCCCTCCCACCACTAATAACCTTAGATTTCTTCTCTCCTTTTGAAAGAGTGTATGTTGATCAAATCAATATTACTAGTGTGTATACTGTTATAAGTTGTACTTATTCTTTATGTCCCTTGTCCAGTCTCTCCTTTTCCCTCTCTCCCTCCCCCTCCCACCACTAATAACCTTAGATTTCTTCTCTCCTTCTGAAAGAGTGATGGTTACTCTGTTGATTTGTTGCCTAGATGATCTGCCCAATGCTGAGAGGTGTGTTCAGGTCTCCCAATATTATCCTAGAACAGGTGCTTCTTCTGTCACTTTGGAATGAGCTTTGTGGAGAAAGACATCCTCTTCTTTATCTCTGCTGGTGACTTTCCTTGTGTCAATGCATTCCAGTGGCTGGTGGACCATCTGTGTGGTGGTTGTGACATCTAGCCACTTTCATGGTAGCCGTGGTTACTGTGGTAGCTGTGGTAGGCCACCCACATAAAGGTGATGTTTTTGGCATGTTCCTTGATGGAGCCCCAGGCAGGCCCTGAGGTGCTGGTGGTATGCCTGGTTGTGGGCCAGGGGTCTGGTCCCCGGCTCAATGCCATGGGGTCCCGAGGTGCTCACGGTGTGACTGGATGTGGGCAGAGGGTCTGGTCCCTGGCTCTATGCCTCAGGTTCCCGGCAGGCCCTGAGGCACTGGTGGTGTTCCTGGGCCAGAACTAATTTTTTGTCCTTTGCTTCTAAAAAGGGGGAACTTCCTCTGGGAAGCAGTACTTGAGCTCTGTGGTTGAGCTAAAATGCTGCTTTGCTGCTGTTTCCCTAGGGAAATAGGCTTTTTGTGCAGCTCAGGGATTAATGGTTGACCTTATAGGTACTTCTGGCTCTCCAGAGACCTGGTGCACCTGGGTTGTGTAGAAACCCTAATCTGGGCCTGAGTTTTTTCATCAAACTGCACCCCATGCAATTCTATATTCCTGATCAGTCTCCTCTGAGTGGTCCTGCACTGATTGGGGGGGCAGATTGGCTGTCCTTGCTTTGTCCCAGTGTTCTCCCGGTGGGCCCACCTCACCCACCACCCTTGCTCCAAACACTTCCCATGGGACAGGCCATGCGCTGGTCCCTTGCAATGACTCACCAGCCTCTGAATGGCTCCTCTTTTTCAGCTGTTCTGGCTCTTTGCTCTTGCGTGGATCCATGGGAACCCTATTAGTGGTCTTGCTGTCCTGGGGACCACCAAGGCCCTCTTCTCTCCTGCTGCCTCCAAGCAACTCCAGCTGAAGGGCACAGCTGTGGCTTCTGCCAGTTCTGCTCCATGTGCTCAGCAGTTCCAGCCTTAAAGTGGCCATGGCTGGAAATGCTCCGAGCAGTTTTTTCTTTCTCTCATTGTGCGTTCTCCCACTTTCATGAATTCTGAAGGTCTCTCCTCCTCTTCCCCTGAGCTCCAGGGACCCTAGCTTGGCTATTGCTACATTTTTATAGTTGTAAATTGATTTGTGGGAGAGAGTGATGCTGGGGACCATCTATTCCACCATCTTGACCAGGCTTACCATGTTTTTTAACTCACCTCCCCAAAATTCTTTCCCCAAATATTTATTGAGCAACTACTATGTGTTGATGTGACTGGCACTAATTCAGAGAAACTTAAGTTACAAACAAAGTAAAACAAAACAAAAAATAAACATACAAACCAACAGCAAACAAAGATTCCTGCTTGGAGTTTGCATTCTAGCTCAAAAGCACCTTTTAAATCTGCATGGCATACAAAGCAAAGTTCAAATTCTCAAGAGTGACATTTGGGGAATGTCACAATGTGCTTTCATCATCCCCCTCTCACTTCAGCCCTCAGCCCTTCTGTATGTATTGTGTACTATGTATATTCTTTAAAACGTCATGACATTTTNTATGTCATTCACCAAAACCAGGTCTTACCATGTCTTTTATTTTTATCTATCTATCTATCTCTCTATCTATCTATCTCTCTCTCGCTCTCTCTCTCTCTATCCATCCATCCATCCATTTATTTATTTATATTGAATCATAATTGATTATATATATTTTTGGGATTCAATGTTGACATATGTTGATCAAATCAATATTACTAGTGTGTATACTGTTATAAGTTGTACTTATTCTTTATGTCCCTTGTCCAGTCTCTCCTTTTCCCTCTCTCCCTCCCCCTCCCACCACTAATAACCTTAGATTTCTTCTCTCCTTTTGAAAGAGTGATGGTTACTCTGTTGATTTGTTGCCTAGATGATCTGCCCAATGCTGAGAGGTGTGTTCAGGTCTCCCAATATTATCCTAGAACAGGTGCTTCTTCTGTCACTTTGGAATGAGCTTTGTGGAGAAAGACATCCTCTTCTTTATCTCTGCTGGTGACTTTCCTTGTGTCAATGCATTCCAGTGGCTGGTGGACCATCTGTGTGGTGGTTGTGACATCTAGCCACTTTCATGGTAGCCGTGGTTACTGTGGTAGCTGTGGTAGGCCACCCACATAAAGGTGATGTTTTTGGCATGTTCCTTGATGGAGCCCCAGGCAGGCCCTGAGGTGCTGGTGGTATGCCTGGTTGTGGGCCAGGGGTCTGGTCCCCGGCTCAATGCCATGGGGTCCCGAGGTGCTCACGGTGTGACTGGATGTGGGCAGAGGGTCTGGTCCCTGGCTCTATGCCTCAGGTTCCCGGCAGGCCCTGAGGCACTGGTGGTGTTCCTGGGCCAGAACTAATTTTTTGTCCTTTGCTTCTAAAAAGGGGGAACTTCCTCTGGGAAGCAGTACTTGAGCTCTGTGGTTGAGCTAAAATGCTGCTTTGCTGCTGTTTCCCTAGGGAAATAGGCTTTTTGTGCAGCTCAGGGATTAATGGTTGACCTTATAGGTACTTCTGGCTCTCCAGAGACCTGGTGCACCTGGGTTGTGTAGAAACCCTAATCTGGGCCTGAGTTTTTTCATCAAACTGCACCCCATGCAATTCTATATTCCTGATCAGTCTCCTCTGAGTGGTCCTGCACTGATTGGGGGGGCAGATTGGCTGTCCTTGCTTTGTCCCAGTGTTCTCCCGGTGGGCCCACCTCACCCACCACCCTTGCTCCAAACACTTCCCATGGGACAGGCCATGCGCTGGTCCCTTGCAATGACTCACCAGCCTCTGAATGGCTCCTCTTTTTCAGCTGTTCTGGCTCCTTGCTCTTGCGTGGATCCATGGGAACCCTATTAGTGGTCTTGCTGTCCTGGGGACCACCAAGGCCCTCTTCTCTCCTGCTGCCTCCAAGCAACTCCAGCTGAAGGGCACAGCTGTGGCTTCTGCCAGTTCTGCTCCATGTGCTCAGCAGTTCCAGCCTTAAAGTGGCCATGGCTGGAAATGCTCCGAGCAGTTTTTTCTTTCTCTCATTGTGCGTTCTCCCACTTTCATGAATTCTGAAGGTCTCTCCTCCTCTTCCCCTGAGCTCCAGGGACCCTAGCTTGGCTATTGCTACATTTTTATAGTTGTAAATTGATTTGTGGGAGAGAGTGATGCTGGGGACCATCTATTCCACCATCTTGACCAGGCTTACCATGTTTTTTAACTCACCTCCCCAAAATTCTTTCCCCAAATATTTATTGAGCAACTACTATGTGTTGATGTGACTGGCACTAATTCAGAGAAACTTAAGTTACAAACAAAGTAAAACAAAACAAAAAATAAACATACAAACCAACAACAAACAAAGATTCCTGCTTGGAGTTTGCATTCTAGCTCAAAAGCACCTTTTAAATCTGCATGGCATACAAAGCAAAGTTCAAATTCTCAAGAGTGACATTTGGGGAATGTCACAATGTGCTTTCATCATCCCCCTCTCACTTCAGCCCTCAGCCCTTCTGTATGTATTGTGTACTATGTATATTCTTTAAAACGTCATGACATTTTCTAGTCTCTTTACCTTCATTTGTGTTATTTTTTTCATCTTGGTCTTTCCTCCCAGGTGAAATTCTACCAGCAGCTAAAATGTCACCCCCTTTGTGATGTCTTTCCCACCTTTTCTAGTCCCTCGTGAACTGCATTTACGGTCTCTAGTTCCTGCTGTGGCCTTTTCCTCCATAACTTCAGCAGAGATTTCATGGCTACTTTCATTCTCCCTATGTCACAGATTGTGAATATTTACCTTTCTGGCCCTTAGGCTTCCCACAGTGCCTATTACAAATTAGGTACTCAATAAATATGAGTGGCAGAATATAAACTGGAAGAATAAAGTCTAATCCTTCTCAAGGGAAGAAAGTCACCTATTGCCCCTGTAAAAAGTGTGTTTTGATTTCAAAGTAAATGTTGTAATGAGGTTTTTATAGGAAATGAGTTAGCGAAGAACTTTTAGTGTCTGACAGTGTTGGCTTTTTTTTAACTGAATAAGCCATTTTCCTCTTTTCTTCCTCCTTTGATTGATTGACTGATTGATGTACTTATTATGGACCTCTGGAGTAGTTCTGTTTTCGGAAACTTCACATGGCAGGGGAGCTCCTCGGCCTTAGTGACACCACTCTAATTACAAAGCCATCTTTATTTTCCTTTTTATAGCTGATGTTTTTCCCATCACCTCTCTGCTTGACCAAAACTTCTTTAAGGTTATTTACAAGACTTATTCTCTTGAATATATTGCTTATTTACAAGACTTATTCTCTTGAATATATTGCCTTTCCCATTTAATGCCCTTTCTTTGTTTTCTCTCCATTGTGTGTGTGTGTGTGTGTGTGTAGAGGCTGCATAGTCATCACCACGACTCATTATGTGAAAAACGCTTCAGCTGAAGTACTACCAATAGTAACCTATTTTTAGTACTTAATTCACAATGAATAGAATA
>NW_007728453.1:105169-108633 GCF_000696425.1 Galeopterus variegatus | reverse complement strand
AAGATAAATTTATCTTCTTTTCCTTAAGTTAAAAAAACTTAAGAAATTTATCTAAACTGTTAAACAAGGCAACATAAAACAGATAATCTCATTAAATTTTTTTTAGAATTATGACACATAAGTATAATTTATAACCTTCTGAACAATCTTTAGCTGATGGCTTTTTTGGTTTACTATAACCCTATATTATCTGAAGAATTTTACTAAAATGTTTCATTATAACTCAGCTGGAATGTTATCTTGTAGTGTATTAGTCCGTTTTTGTTGTTTATAACAGAAATACCTGAAACTGGGTAATTTACAAAGAAACAATGTTTATTGCTTACAGTTTCAGAGGCTGGGAGGTCCAAAGTCCAGGGAACACATCTGGTGAGAGCCTGGTTGGTGGGTAGTGACTCTTCACAGCAAAGAAGGTGTCACATGGTGATGGCAGAAGTGAAGAGAGAGCTAACTCCTCACTTCTCCTTTTAAAGCCCTCAGAACCCTACCCATGACCACCATTAAACCATCAATGGATTAATCCATTTACTTGCCTCATGTTCCTCACAATCCAATCACCTCTTCAAGGCCTCACCTTTCAATTACCATAATAGGAATTCCCGCCCTCTTAACACTGTCACAGTGGAGACCAAGCCTCCAACATGTCAAACTTTGAGAGGCCACAGTCCAATCCATAACGTGTAGTTTAGTTCTTCTTAAGCCTGGTACTTAACTATAGCTCTTTAGTCTGTCTGGCTTTCAAAGCATCTTCTGGCAGTTTGTTATCAATCTTCTACTGTCTTATTATCAATGAGTTGTTGCAGACATTGAAAGCTATTGTTTACTGGTACCTCAGTTCAAGTTCATGAGCTGCTCCTTCAAGATCATGAACTTCCCCTGAAGTAATTAATCAAGAGCTGAAGTTTCCTTAGATATCTCTTTCCTTAACTCCATTTTAAAAATAGAGAAAAGAGGGCAGGAGGAGAGAGGAGAGAAAAGATAGAGACAGAGGCAGAAACAGGAAGTGAGAATGAGAGAAAGAGGTGTAGAAAGAAACGATAATAAAAACGAGGATGGAAAAGGGCCAGTGTGAAATTTTTATGATGAAGAGCTGCTGGGTACATAGACTTGAGTATGTTTAGTGTTTCTCTTGAGCTTAAATATAAAAAATATTTCCTTGTAGAGAGGTTTCATGCTACAAGAAGACAAATACGAAAAGTATTCTTAAACAATTTTGTTTTCTTTTAAAAGCAAGACTACCTTAGAGAATCTCCCTTGAGGGTAACAAGTGACTATATCTCTGTCTTGAAATTCTATCATAAAGTGCTGTTAAACTCTGTCTTCATCCAACCAGGTTCTGTAAATACAAAATTAAATAGCAAATTATTTTCTTTATAATATTTTCTGCTTTATTGGCTTATAATAGTAGGTATTTTTATTGTGAGATGTTTTAATGCATTTAAAATAGAGTTTAAGCCAAGATTTTTTCTTTTCTTTTTTTCTAATTTTTATTGAATCAAAATTGATTATACATATTTTTGGGATTCAACATTGAGATATGTTGATCAAATCATTATTACTACCATATATATTGTTACAAATTGTAATTATTCTTTATGCCCCTTGTCCAATCCCGCCCCATCCTTCCTTTCCGGCTCCTCCCTCTAATCTCCCCAGATTTCTTCTCTCCCTCTGATAGAATAATGGTTACTCTGTTGATTTGCTGCCCAAATGATCTGTCCAATGCTGAGAGGCATGATCAGGTCCCCCAATACTGTCATAGAGCAGATGTCTTTTCCGTCACTATGAAATGGGCTCTGTGGAGACAGACATCCTCCTCCTTTCTTTATCTCTGCTGGTGACTCTCCTTGTGTCAACTCACTCCAGTGGCTGGCGGACCATCTGCATGGTGGTTGTGGCATCTAGCTGCCTTCACAGCGGCCATGGTTATCGTGGTGACTGTGGTGGGCCACCCACATGGAGGAGATGTTTTTGGCCTGCTCCATGGTGCTTGCAATGTGCCTGGTTGTGTAGAGTATCTGATCTCCAGTTCCATGCCCCAGGTCCCCTTGTGGGTTCCAAGGTGCTGGCACAGTGTGCCTGGTTGTAGAAGGGGGGTCCAGTCCCCTTCTACATTCCCTGGGTTCCTGGTTGGGACCTGAGGCATTGGTGAGGTGTGCCTGGTTGCGGGAGGGAGGTTTGGTCCCCTTCTCCATGCCTCGGGCCCAGGGGTGGGCCCTGATGCGCTGTCCAAGCATGCCTCGTTGTGGGAGGGTGGGTCCAGTCCCAACTACTTATCCTGGGTCCCTGGGCAGGCCCGGAGGCACTGGTGTGATGAGCCTGGTTGTGGGAGGGGGGTCCAGTCCCCTTCTCTATGCCCCAGGTCCCTGGGTGGGCCCCAAGGTGCTGGCACTGTATGCCTGGTTGTGGGAGGGAGTTCCGGTCCCCTTCTCTGTGCCTTGGGTCCCTGGGTGAGCCCCAAGGTGTTGGCATGGTGTGCCTGGATGTGGGAAGGGGGTCTGGTCCCTGGCTGCTAGCCCCAGGTCCTGGGGTGGGCCCCTAGGCATTGGTGGTGTGCTTTTGTGTGGGAGTGGGGTCTGGTCCTTGGCGCTAATCCTCGGGTTCCTGGGTGGGGTCCCAAAGTGCTGGTGGAGTGAGTGATTGTGGCCAGGGTCCTGCCCCTGGCTCCATGCCTCATGTCCCCTGGTCGGCCCCAAAGCATTCATGGTGTGCCTGGGCCGGGACTATGTTTTTGTCCTTTGCTTGCTTGTAAAATGGGGGAACTTCCTGTGGGAACCAGTACTTGAGATACTCGGTGCAGCTGGGTTGTGTAGAAACTCTGATTTGGGCCTGAGTTTTTTCATCGATGGCAGATCGGCTGTCCTTGCTGTGTCCCAGTGTTCTCCCGGTGGGCCTGTCTCCCACACCGCCCGTGCTCCAAACACTTCCCATGCCGTGGGCCGTGTGCCGGTCCCTTGTGATGACTCACTGGCCTCTGAGTGGCTCCCCTTTTTCAGCTGTTCTGGCTCCTCGCTCCTGCATGGGTCCACGCAAACCCTTTTAGCAGTCTTGCTGTCCTGGGGGCCATCAAAGTCCTCTTCTCCCCTCCCGCCTCCAAGTAACTCCATTCAAAGGGCACAGCTGCGGCTTCTGCCGGCTCCTGCTCCATGTGCTCCAGCATTAAAGGAGCCGCGGCCCAAAACGCAGAGAGCAGTTTTTTCTTTCTCTCTTCGTGGTTTCTCCCGCCTTCATGAGTTCCGTAGGTCTCTCCTCCTCTTCACCTGAGCTCCAGTGGCTCCAGCTTGGCTGATGTTACATTTTTTTTTTTCCTTTTTTTTGTCTTTTTTCGTGACCGACAATGGATCGCAACCCTCAGTGTCGCGCCCGCACCGGACCGGGACCGGCCCCGGGATCGCAACCCTCTGTGCTGCCCCCGCACCTCGCTCAGCCAGTGAGCGGCCAGTCTGTATGTGGGATCCGAACCC
>NW_007728453.1:103751-104373 GCF_000696425.1 Galeopterus variegatus | reverse complement strand
TTTTTTTTATGATGCCTCCCCCAGTGGAAAAGGTCAAGAACCAGTGGGATAACACTCAGCATGGTGTTGAGTTAAGACAGCAGCAGCTGGAGGACATGATTATTGACAGCCTTCAGTGGGACGACCACAGGGAGGAGACTGAGGAACTTATGAGAAAATACGAGGCTCGGCTCTATATTCTCCAGCAAGCCCGAAGGGATCCACTAATCAAACAAATTTCTGATAATCAAGTAAGACTCATCAGATGTTTTTTGGCAGTATCGTTTTGTTGGGTGCATTTTTTTTGGTTGTTGTTGTTAACTGTAATTCTTAGGACCCTGTTATAATCTTTTCCAAGTTCTTAGAATATGTATCGAAAAGTATACGAAGAGTTGGATCAGGAAGGTTTTTTGAAAAAGTTCTGGAGGCATAACAAATAGAAATGTCCATATCTCCTAAATATACAGCTCGTTGAGTTTTTGCAAGTGGAACAAACCCATGAACCAACATTTAGGAAGAGAACATTTTGCAGAATTCCAGTAACCCTCCTTTTGCTCCCCTCCTCACCTACCCCGAAGGCTATTTATTTATTTTTCCAAAGGTTATTTGTTATTTATAAGATTTCCTGAGACTTTCATTCGAG
>NW_007728453.1:95767-103163 GCF_000696425.1 Galeopterus variegatus | reverse complement strand
TTTTTTTTGGTTGTTGTTGTTAACTGTAATTCTTAGGACCCTGTTATAATCTTTTCCAAGTTCTTAGAATATGTATCGAAAAGTATACGAAGAGTTGGATCAGGAAGGTTTTTTGAAAAAGTTCTGGAGGCATAACAAATAGAAATGTCCATATCTCCTAAATATACAGCTCGTTGAGTTTTTGCAAGTGGAACAAACCCATGAACCAACATTTAGGAAGAGAACATTTTGCAGAATTCCAGTAACCCTCCTTTTGCTCCCCTCCTCACCTACCCCGAAGGCTATTTATTTATTTTTCCAAAGGTTATTTGTTATTTATAAGATTTCCTGAGACTTTCATTCGAGGGTTACTGTAGTGAACAAATCAGATAATAAGTAAGTTTAGTTTCAATACCTTTGTAAGCAAACAGTTTTATCGGTATCATAATAGCAGTTGCCTTTTTTGTCATCTGTTTGATTATAGAGTTGATAATATCGAACACCTAATGGTATTTTTAAAGTGCTGTTTTAAATCTCTCTGCAATCATAAATATATTCTTAAATTGGAGGTTGTGGTTGTGAGCTTATTATATATTGATGTAACGTTTATTTGCCCTTCAGATAACCTAAGATGAAACTGAGCATTTATGAAGAATATAATACAAAATATGTAGGAAACAAAATCTAAAACACAGAAGTATGTTTTTATTCTTTACAAGTGTAGACTTT
Source organism: Galeopterus variegatus (assembly GCF_000696425.1). NCBI lineage: Eukaryota > Metazoa > Chordata > Mammalia > Dermoptera > Cynocephalidae > Galeopterus > Galeopterus variegatus. The sequence continues at coordinate 102,455 of NW_007728453.1, read as the reverse complement.
CCATGGTTACAGTTTAAAAAGCAAGTGGCACGGTTCCTGGATCACACTGTGTTCACAGTACCTGTGGATTGTTTTCAATACATGACTTGAAAGTCATAACAAAGCCTCAGGACACTTAACTGGAGAAATACAGTTAAAAGTGATGTCAGTGTTTAATTGTTATATTCAGAAAATTCTTTTCTAATCAACAGTGTGATTCTTTTCTTCTGAAACTTTAGGGTAGTTGGTTTTTTGTTTGTTTGTTTTGCCAGATGCTACAAAAACCATCATGGGAACATTCAATTGTCATTTAGATTTCACGGGGAGTATCTTGATCCAGAGACTCAGAGATTGAAAACCTGTGTCAAGGAATGAATGCCTCTGGACATACTCAGCATCAGTTTATTTATTCAGGCAAACTCTCAGTAGCCCTTCCTTGGCTGCTTGACCTGTTGAAGCAGTTGACTTTGTAAACATACACGTGATCTAGGGACAAGAGACAGAAGACTTCCATATTGCTGGTCATTTCCATTTCTCCAAGCACATACAGAGAAACTCTCTCTGTGTTCATTCCTATACAATGCTTGTTCCTGTAAGGGCTAGATATGGAGCAGAAGGAATGATAAAGACAAATGTTGAGGAAGTAAAGTATCTCAAAGAGGAAAATGTAATCATCTTTAGTATCATCTGCTATGTACTCGATCACTTTCTTAGACATTTTCCTTTCACTTCTAGAATTATTTTGGTTTAAGGTTATGTGCAAGAGTTTCTCCCCTAATCTGTTTTCTTTTTATGTTATTTGTGCTTAAAGTATGTCAAAACCATCCAGGAGTGCTAATGTTTTGATAGTATTAGTTACTGAATGATCAAGGCTAACAGTTACACTTGAAATTACACTGCAGATATTGCTTCAAGAACTGGATCCTGGTGATGGTATTGTCATGGCATTTGACAATGTCCTGCAGAAACTGCTGGAGGACTATGGTAGTGATGACACGAGGAATGTGAAAGAAACCACTGAATACTTGAAAACATCATGGATCAATCTAAAACAAAGGTAACTCAAAGGCCCTGGCAGGTAAATGTATATTGTCAAGCTGAGAATTTGATTGCTTTGTCTTTCTTTTGGAAACATACCAAATATGTGACTAGTAGAAGGACATTTTATTATTATCTTTTCTATTTTCTGTGATGTGCTGAGTTAGTATTACCATACTTACTTATTGTGGAATGTGTATTTATACAATATCTACTTGAATTTCTACAATAGAATTTTTTTTTGAATAAGCCTTAATCTTGCCAGTGATCATTTTATGTGTTCTGATTTTTTTATGCCTCTGGGTATTACCTAGAATACATTTTGTAGTGCACTGATAGTAAGGAACACATGTATTTACAGGTCCATTAGGGTAATATTATCCCCGATGGTAATTATAAGAGTGTGATATTTGGCTGGGGCATCCTCAGTTGAGGACCAGACACACAAGGGTCCAATATTAGACCCCTGAAATAATCTATGTGTATTTAGGGTTTTAACTAATTTTATCATCTTTTCTTTCCATTACTCTGTCTAGTCAGTATACTTTGAACAGCCTCAAATAGCATATGTATTTATAAGAGATTTTTTTTCTGTCACTTGAACACCTAGCATTTGAGAAACTATAAACAGTGGTTAGCATGTCTTTAAGATTGCATATTTATATTCATCGTTAGTAAAAAAAGTGTTTACTTCATGCATAGTACTAAGAATGCCTGTGCCTAAATGAAATTATGGTTTCATACACATCTTTATCTATTCAAATGCAACTACCTGAAAATGAATTTGATAACAAAACACATTTATTTTGCAGTAAATGAAATGGATAATATCAGGTCACTTTAAGATATATATTCCTGGTAATAAAGTATGGCCAAGCATTTAATAACAGTTCGACATGGAGGAGTTCTGTACATTTCCAGAATGTTATTTTTAATTAAAATCTGTAAAGCAGCTCTGAAAACTCAAAGATAAGAATTATGAGAGCAGTATGTGAACTCTAATGCTTTGTTAGATATGACCTAGACTACTGGAGAAAGTAAGGCTGGGTTAACAAATACAACACTTCACTAAGTGGTTAAAGCAGAGTGATTATAATGTTGACCTTTCTAGCATTTTAGTACAGCTTTTCTCTTTTATTGTAACAGATTATTTGGATATGGTAAGGATCCCATAACTAAGGCAGGGAAGAAGGGATAAGTAAGAGAGATAGTCCTTAAACATACTTTATCTGTGTTTTTCCGAAAGTTCCACTCTTAAGAGTTATGACTTTGTTTTTGTTGTAAACAATACAGCAAAAATTGACCACTTAGGAATGTGTGGTTTGCTTAATTTAGCACCTCCAATTCTTTTTTTGCTTCTACTTTGTAAATATTTTAAGACAGTCTACAGCAGTAGTTAGATTAGACCGAAGACGCAATTAAAAATGAATTATATTCCAAGGTGATCTTTCATTTATCATAACTAAGACAACCACAGTGTTCCAATTTTATGGCAGTTACATGTAGTTGTCCTTATTCTGTTTTCTTTCTGCATCTTTGGGGGACATAGTAATTATATTAGTATTCAGACATGACTTAAAAATATTGCTGTCTATAAAGCAGGGAAAATACAACAAAATGGGTGGATCACAGGATCCCTTCATGAATGACAGCTAGGGTTTCTGTTTATTGAGAGAGTTATCTCTTTTAAATACAATGTTGTTTACAATTTTTAACTGTTCTAAGTTGACATCTTTCTAAAATATATAAATCTTTCCTTGCCTTAAACAAAGTATGGGAACCTATATTAACTTTTTATGGGTGGATCACAGGATCCCTTCATGAATGACAGCTAGGGTTTCTGTTTATTGAGAGAGTTTTCTCTTTTAAATACAATGTTGTTTACAATTTTTTAACTATTCTAAGTGGACATCTTTCTAAAATATATAAATCTTTCCTTGCCTTAAACAAAGTATGGGAACCTATATTAACTTTTAAAAAAAAATTCTTGATATATCGTTGTAAAGATAGAATTAAGGAACTTTAAGAGATGTGTTTCTCAACCTTTTATTCATTATTGTTTCCCTAAGGAGCCTTTTGAGGCTCTTCCCTCCCTCTGCCCCATGAAATTTTAATACCATGGAGTATTATGTATCTGTTTCTCTACTGTGTGTTTGTCCTTTATACATAAAAACAGTAAATTTTTTCCATCGCTGCCCCTGCGAAGAACCACTTATCATCTTCCTTGAGAATCTAATGTTCTCAGGCTCAGAGAAGTTAAATTCCATGTTCAAAGTCACATACACAGCCAAGGTGATGTTTTTCTATACTAAATGATGATAATGCTGTCTGTGCTCTGAGTTCTGAAGAATTGATAGTAAATTTACTCATGCTGCTGTGCTTTGTGAGATTTTGTGCTTTATCATTAGCATATACATTTAGTTGAGTGTCTTTTCATTGTCAGCCCCTGTGCTAAGCCCTTCACCTGAATTATTTTTATTTCATCTTCACAACAAGCAAAGGAGACAGTCTGCATTTTCATCAGCATTTTGTTGACAAATAAACTGGGGTACAGAGAAGTTAAGGATTTACTCAGGATCACACAGCTCATACGGGCGGAGCTGGGACTGGAATTCAAGCCCTTTAACTGCCCCTTCTTCAGGCTCTTACCTTCTTTAGAAAGAGTTTCATTTGTCTTCTTTGTTATCAGAATGTCAGCTATTGCTGGTGACTGCTTTGTGTACCTGCCTGTCAGATCTATTGTGATTCTGCTTACTGGTACTTACCTGTGTTGAGTTTAGAAACCAGATCAGATTAAAGATAAGGGGCCTCTTCTATGAATAGAATAATGTGATGCTGTCCAGGACGTGGCCACTGTGCCCACTCTGATGGCTGCTAAGAAGCCTTTTACCACAGCTCTCCTCTTCTCTCCCAGCCAAATTCTCTCTATACATTATTGTCAGCCAAATTTTGGAGAGGTGAAGGGTTATTATACTTGTACATGGGATTCTGTTAGTATGGCATAATGTGTGAAGTTTAATATCAACTTTCTAAGGAGGTGTTTTGTAGGAATTGTAATTGGCTCAAGTAATTTGGCCATTCACAGTTAGCAGTTCACAATTTCTTATCTACAATGCCAAAATCCAAAAAGCTCTGATAACAGAAAGCTTTGAATTGGCATGAAGCTATTTATTATAGTCTTTATTCATCTTGCTTAGCATGAGTAGCCTTGCTTCTAGCTGCAGAAATATTAATGTGTTTGCTTCCCCAGACCCTGCTCAGGGGTAATATGTAACATAGATACATTCATAATATTAGTTTTCTGATGTACCCAAAATTTGGAATTCTGAAACACAACTGACTCCTGTTGGTTTGGATTCTGTGGACAGCAGGCCTGTCTCTAAGGTTTCTAACTAATCTACACATCTTGACCACTCCTGTTTTCACTTGTGACTTTTTTTTTTTCCTTTTTGTCTTTTTTCGTGTCCGGCAACGGATCGCAACCCTCAGTGTCGCGCCCGTACCGGGCCAGGACCGGCAACGGGATCGCAACCCTCAGTGTTGCACCCACACCTCGCTCAGCCAGTGAGCGGGAACCGGTCTGTATGTGGGATCTGAACCCTCAGCGGGAGCGCCATTGCGCTCCCAAGCGGCACACTGTAGCAGTGCGCCACCGGGCCGGCCCCACTTGTGACTTTTTTTCCTTTACATTTCTTAATGCCAGTTAACTTATTTTTTTATGCAAATAGTTGAAATGTGGTTGCAGTAACTATTGGAGTATGGAAGCCTGATTTGGGTCTGAAATGTTAGTTTAGCTCTATATTTAGGCATTCCAGGGCTAAAATAACATTTTATATGTATGTATATGTGTGTATATAAATGTATATGTATATGCACACATACATGTACACATGTACATATGCACATGTGTATATACACACACGTAGTTGTCTATGCTGCAGTATTGTGAAGAAAATGAGACAATATAACTCTATGCTATAAAAAATTTCTTTCTTACAAATCACTAATCACTATGTATTTTTCTCCTTGTCCCCATGAAGTATTTTGCCTTGCCTGTTTTAAAGTGTTTCTAAGTTTGTATGGGTAGAACAGAAAGCACACTGGTATGGTATCTGGCAGTCCTTGGTTAAAATCCCACCATATGCATTTTTAGACACAATTATTTCTTTTGGGAGCTGCAAATACAGATTTATCTGTGAGGCAACTTTATTTTTTTTTCTCATTAGTGTTCATTAACTAATTAATAATGGCCAGCTGGACATGTGGACTGTACATAGTTTACAGGGGTTATATAAATACTGTGTATACTAAAGACTGAATTTGTGAAGCCCTTGACCATTTTGAAAACAGCTAATTTCCAAAAATTTGACTTTTGATTGCTTTCCCAATTTATTTTGTTGTATGTTTTGAAACTTCTGTTATTTCTGTTACTACTTTTTCAGTAGTGATTCTTTATTGTCTGTATAGATTGATAAAAATTAAGCATTCTTCTTCTGCATTTATCCATTCTACAATTTGGTCAATATCTTTTAACAATGATCAATGGACGATACTCACACTGGGATTGTATCTTACAGCCTGACGTTAGCCAGGGGAACCTTTGAGCTCTTAAAGTGAGTGCTGTAGCAGCTGTCATTCCCAAATCAATGGGCTTTGGTGAAAAGTACAGGTAGTCTTATCTTTTTAGCCTGTTCAACAGTATGAGGTTGAGAGATTTGGGTCAGTCAAGTTGACTTACACTTTTGGAAGTTTGCTTCTTTCCCTGAAAGTCACCTTTATGTTTCAACCTGTTACTTTTATTTTTGTTAGCAAGCATGTCGTTTTTAGTTTTCCCTTCCAAGCTGGGAATAAAACTGGCCAAGAAGAAAAGTGTAAAAATTACACTCTTCTGTTACGTTGTTTTAATATTTCAGGTACCATTTTATTACCTTTAAAAAAAATGTTACCAAAAATGTCTTTGTGATATATACCTAAGAATGCTAATGTTTTCATTTTGTAAATATCAAGCTCCCGCATGCAGATATTTTCTTAGTACATTTAGCTCCGTGTCAAATAAACTAGAGGGCCAGTGCCCACAGTCTTTTATTTATTTATATCTTTTTGCTTTCATTTGTTCTTTTTTCCATTAATTAATCAATGTATTAATTATACAAGAATTTGTTTAGCTTCTTATTTCCTAAGCTTTGTGATCAGCCCCGGAGATTCAGCCATAAATATACCCTATGGGAAAACCATGTAGTAGATAAGAAAATAATACATATACATATACAGCTTAGTATATGAACATAACCTAAGCTTTGTGATCAGCCCCGGAGATTCAGCCATAAATATACCCTATGGGAAAACCATGTGGTAGATAAGAAAATAATACATATACATATACAGCTTAGTATATGAACATAGTGGATAAATGGCCTGTGCATTATAGGAGACTGTTTAGGAGGGGAAAGAAATTAAATAGGTGCAATGTAAAAGAGGGACTTATTTAGCTTGGGTAAATTTAGAAAGCATTGCTTAGAAGATGGCATTTGAGCTGATTCTGAGGGTTAAGAAAGAACCATCTGAGGGCTGGCCCGGTGGCGCACTGCTACAGTGCGCCGCTTGGGAAGCGCGACGACGCTCCCGCCGAGGGTTCGGATCCCACATACAGACCGGCCGCTCACTGGCTGAG
>NW_007728453.1:77833-95704 GCF_000696425.1 Galeopterus variegatus | reverse complement strand
GACACTGAGGGTTGCGATCCATTGCCGGTCACGAAAAAAGACAAAAAAAAAAAAAAACAACCATCTGAAGAAAATTTCAGTGTGAACAGCAAATATAAAAGTCACGAGTCAGCAAAGGGCATAGAATGTGGTTGAAATATAATGAATAAGGGGGTATGGGCATGAGATGTGGTAGAAGAGGGAGGCAGAGGCCAGGTCATGCTGAACTTTGTAAGACATGGGAAGGAGCTTGGATATTATGAGTACAATGGAAAACTATTGGAATTATTAAGTAAGGCAGTGACACTGTCCAATTTATATATATTAAAATTTAATGCCTCTGGTTCTTATGTGGAGAATAGATTGAAGAGCTGTAAGAGAGTAATTGGGAAGACCAGAATGGAAGTGATTGCTGTGGTCCAGTTGGGAAATGGCAATACCCTTGGCTACTGTATGCCAACAATGATGGAAAGACGATAGATCTGAGATATGCTTTGGAAATAGAAAAGGTGGGCTTTGGTGGATTAGTATGTGATTTGTGGGAGTGGAAACAGTCAAAGGTGGCATTTTGTAAAAGGATGACTGGGGTACCATTCACTGAATTGGGAAAGGCTGTGGGATTTTTGGGAAAGAAAAATAAAAAAAAATGGGTTTTGATATGTTTGTTTGAGATGCCTATGAGATACCCAAGTGTATAGGTCAAATAGGCAATTGGGTATATGATTCTGGAACTCACATGTTCTGGATCTCAGATATGAATTGAGGAATTCTCAGCGTTTGCACTGGAGATTAAGTCTGTGGAACTGGATGAGATCGAGGAGGAGAGCAAAAGGGACTGAAAAAAAGTTTCCATTGAAGTAGAAAGAAAATCCAGGATTTGTGGTGTTGAGAGGTGGAGCGAAGAGAATATTTCTAAAAGGGGACTGTCCACTGTATTGAATTAGGCTGAGAAATCAAAAAAGAGATTCAGAACGTCATTAAAGGAATTCCAGAGCTTGGAGATTCCTGGTGATTTTGAAAAGAGGAGTTTCAAGGATGTGATTGGGCTAGAAAGTGAGATGAAGGTAGAGAAGTTTGTTGTGAGGAAGGACAGGGAGATTTAGTAGTACCTGGAGGGGGTTGAAGGGTCGAGAGAGGTGATTGACTTTTTCCGTATCCACTCATCCGATGATGGACATTTGGGTTGATTCCAGCTCTTGGCTATTGTGACTTTTCTTTTAAAATGGGACATGGTAAAGCATGTTTGTATGCTTATGGGAATGATCCAGTAGAGGAAAGACTGATGATTCAAGACACAGGGGCAAAGGAAGGGGCAAAGGAAATGTGTGAGTAGAAAAGTAGGTGAGATCTGGAGAACTGAATTTGGTAAGAGCTGAGATGCATTTTCCATCATGACAGGAGAAAACAGTAAGAAACGAGTACAGATGCCCGTGGACCAGAGCCTTAGTGGTGCGAAGATGAATGATTCTCTGTGCAAGGACTGAACATTTGTATGGTCCATGAAGCATGCTGTCTATGAGGTTGGAGGTAGGATTGAGAGAAGTTGGAAAAAAGAGGATTGGATGTAAAATCAGAATCTTAGTGAGTGGGACAGAGTTTCCTTGGGGAAACACATAGTATGCCGGGCAGTGGTGGGTGCTTATTTGTGTTTTATAATAATAAACACAGGGGAAAGACAGCCCTGTTGAAGTGTTCTTCAGTGGTATTGATCTACTCAGAGGCAGGTATAAAACATGCAGATAAAGGATGGAGAGAGGGAGCAGCAGAGAAGAAGGTATTTGGAAGGGAATGGAGACCAGGATTGCCTCTAGTTCATAATGGCATCTGAGGTGTCCCTTTCTCTGGTGATACAGTCTCTCACCAAAGCTTGTGGCTTGGCAAGTAGATATTGAGTTGGATTTCAGTCTCCGCTTACCTGTTGAGGCAGTGAGACCTTTATAACGATATGCAGTGACCCTGGACCTGGAGCTTAGTATAGGAACGTAATGGATAAATGGCCTGTGCTTTAAATATGGGAGGATTTTGCATGGAAGATGGAAGAACAATTCCTTATTTCAACTCCTCACACTGAGGGATAAAGGATCTGAGAGGAAAAAGAAAAAACCTATTAAAAGTTTCCAGGAGAGGGCTGGCCGGTTAGCTCAGCTGGTTAGAGCGGTGCCTTCTAACACAAAGATCAAGGGCTCAGATCCCCACACCAGCCAACTGCCAAAAAAAAAAAAAAAAAACAACAACAAAAGTTCCCAGGGGAATTGACGGTCCTAGGGAAGCCAATTTCAATGAAGACATGGGAAGAGATTGCTCAGAGGAGACTGAAGGTACAGAGGAGTCTGCTGATCCTAGAGCAGGGGCTCTGGGCATGGTGGAAGAGGATTTAGGGCATGGATTGGGGCAGACTGGCGAAGATACAGAGTAGTATTGGAGGTACAGTCCATTATTGGTTGACTAATGATGAACAAATGTCTGGTAGCAACTTAGTTAGGATGTAGTAAGACAAATCCTGTCACAGAAATATCTCTGTGGTCTTGAATATTTATTTACTGGCAATGGCAACCCCAGGGAGTGCTGCTCCTTTGGGTTATTGTGGCATGAGGGGACGGTAGGGGAGGTGTGGTGATGGTGAGCTTCTTGACTGGTATAGCATTAGCAGCTTAAGACAGAGTCTCCTTAAGTCCCATGGAGTGAAAGAATCTTGGTGATGACCCAACCTCTCATGTACAGCAAGGATTGGTCACCAAAAGACCATAGATCATTGGGAATATCTGCAGTGACTAATTCTTCACTTCAACTGCATTTTCCCCACAGCATTCTTTAATATATTTTCCAGATAAATGCTATTTTATTTACGAAATAACAAAATTACCTTGTGAAGGTACCCATTGAAAAGCTTAAAGAATTGTTTCATTGTAGGTTTTCTACTTGCCACTCAAGCTATTGATGCTACCACTTTCTGCTCTAGAAGAAATAAATATATTTAAATCTCATGTCACTGTAAAGGTCACCCTGTAAGTACACAAGAATTTAGCAACACATATCTATGGGTTTCCTAATATGTTCTTTTCTATTAAAGTCTCAAAAAAATTTTCTTCTTATCTATTTGTGTTTAAACACTCTTTTGGCCAATTATAAGCACATGAACACTTGATTAAACAATATATCTTGTAGCTTAAAATATCAAGTATTATTTAACATCTTTAGACATTTTAGAAAGTCAGTTATGTGGGTGACCATGTTTTGTTATGTTACAAAATGACTATAGGCTATTTTATAGCATATCATAACTGCTTTTATTACAGAAATCTCTTTAAAAGCTAAGTTTACATTTAGAAAATCTTAGTTCCCTTTAATATAAACTATTATAAATCTGTCACCCATGGATGTCCATAAATCTTTTATGAGAAGCTATTTATATTTTCAGTCTGTACCATTTCTTGCGCTAAAGAATTCTAAAGTCTGTTACTTCTTCTGTTTGAAGTAGGAATTTTTATTTCTGCTAGTTACCCTTCTGCACTTCAATTGTTGTATCTTTTAGGTTTTCAGCTTACCCTTATTCTTGCGATTTATAGGATACAAAAGATTTTTGATAAATATTCTCTGCCTTTTTCTTCTAGCCACAAATTCCTAAACTTAAACTTAAAATAATTTCTTTTCCTGCAATAGTGCTCTTTCTCTTATATTCATTTTATATACATTTCTCAGGACTACCTCCAGCTCTGTTCTGATCTTTGCTGAAACCAGAACTATCAAATATAAAATCTGCACTGAGGATCGAAGACTAATGCAAGTTCAGTGCTAGATGTGATCTTAGAAATCTTTGACATTGATGCCTCTCAACCTTTCTGCTGTCTGCACACTGCTCGTCTGTTCCCATCAGCAGCATTTCATTTACATGCGGCGATTCTTAATGAAGCCAAATTTGAAGCTAGGGATGGGGGTGAGAATGGAGGAACTCTTCTACAGGTCTTAAAGTCTCTGTGATGGATTATGTAGTTTTAAAAGGACCCCTGGAGATTTCGAAGCAGGTCTTTTACTGATCTAGTCCAAGCTCCTCATTTTAAAGATGAAAAAAAAAAGTGAATTGGAGATTTGAAATGATTTACCCCAAGCCACACCTCTAGTAAATGGTGGAGGTGGTAGAATTAGGTCATTTTCTTCTGAGAACAGTGTACAAATGGCATTAAAAGTAATTTATTAGCCTGTGTGATAAAGTGTACATACATTTTACCGAGCCTCTAATTTCAGTGATTTTTTTTGCCCTATGATGCTTTGAAAGTGCATAAAAGATTCCAAATGGTGGAGGTGGTAGAATTAGGTCATTTTCTTCTGAGAACAGTGTACAAATGGCATTAAGAGTAATTTATTAGCCTGTGTGATAAAGTGTACATACATATTACCGAGCCTCTAATTTCAGTAATTATTTTTGCCCTATGATGCTTTGATAAATCATGTAAAATTCTTCGAAAGTGCATAAAAGATTCTTATAATATCTAGTGTACCATACTGTAGGCTTGGATCTAGTTAAAGAAAAAAGAAACTAAGGGGTAGAGGAATATAATTGAGCTATATTCTATTAGACATTTCGTATAAATTATATTAATTTCAGAAATCAGTACAAGTTAACATGCATACACTAACTTTGATTATAAATTTTAAAATGTGTATTCATTATAATACTATGAAGACAGTTTGGACTGCTGTAAGTAGAGTTTAGTTTTAAGTTCATTATTTTTATTAGTTGATTAAGTTCATGGTAAATAATTTGACACCAGATATATGTACATTTAAAAAAATTCTCCAGGATATTTATTATTAAGTTGCACATTTGCATGCTATAAGCAAAATTAATTTCCCAGTATTTCACCAAATTAATATACAAGGTAAGGGAAGATATTTTTTATTGTTTACTATATTTGATATCTTTATGGGCTTATACCTCTTTTTCTTCTTAAAATATTGCTGCAAGGGAGATATTATTCCTATTGTTGTATTAGATAATCCAAATAAGTACTTGTTGAGTTGCTACTGTATAAAGGCTCTGGGGGTAGCAGGTGCACTGACGATTCAGAAGCTTTGAACAGATGAGAAGACAGTCGCTTACAGTCACGATCAGAGATAATGAGGTCAGCAGAAAAATGGCCCCCAAAGATGAAAAGGTTATCATGGATTGTCTGGGTGGGCCCTGTCTCCTCCCATGATTCCTTAAAAGTGGAGGAAGAGACAGAGGAATGGGTCAGAGAGATTTGATGTGAGGACTTCACCTGCTGTTGCTGGCTTTGAAGGTGGACGAAGTGGCCATGAGCCAAGGAATGTGGTGGCCTCCAGAGGATGGAAAAGGCAAGGAAACAGTGCACCCCTAGAACCTCTAGAAATGCATGCAGTCCTGCCAACAACTAGGTTTTAGTCTAGTGAAGCCATGTGTCGGACTCTAACCTACAGAACTGTCAGATAATAAATTTGTGTTGCTTTAAGCCACTATGTGTGGTAATTTATTACAGCTGCAATGGAACACTAACAGCCATAGCAGGGGAACTCATGGGTGCATGAAAGAGACAGTGACCATTTGGAGGATTAGTAATTGGCTCATTTTTTTAGATAAATAATGCATGAGTCTTGGAGTAATGAGATGAATCTCGGGGAGGAGAGCAAGAGTCAGATCCTGGAGAACTTGCGTGCTGCGCAGAGTGTAGGGATGATGAAAACGGTGCTTGAGGAGATTAGGCAGCTTGCTCAAGCTTTCACAGCTAGTTAGTGGTGGAGACTTGTCTGCTTGATTTAAAAACCCATATTCTTTTGCTTATATAACCAACAAAGTAGACATCTCTTAAAAAAACAACTAAAAGGGCCGGCCCAGTGGCACACTGCTACAGTGCGCCGCTTGGGAAGCGCGGCGGCGCTCCTGCCGAGGGTTCAGATCCCACATACAGACTGGCCACTCACTGGCTGAGCGAGGTGCGGGAGCAACACCGAGGGTTGCGATCCCGTTGCCGGTCCTGGTGCGGTCCGGGAGTGGCTGAGCGAGGTGCGGGAGCAACACCGAGGGTTGCGATCCCGTTGCCGGTCCCGGTGCGGTCCGGGCGCGACACTGAGGGTTGTGATCCGTTGCCGGCCACGAAAAAAGACAAAAAAAAGGAAAAAAAAAAAAAAAAAACAACTAAAAGTTGTTTCTTTTGCAGCTTTCTATAAAGTGAATGTTTTAAAAGTAGTATCTCTTTCCCCACTGATGACCAGCAGACAATTTGACAGAAACTGCCCTACTTTTGGGTTCAGAATGTTCCGTTGGTCACCACTTTGCAGCTTTCTATAAAGTGAATGTTTTAAAAGTAGTATCTCTTTCCCCACTGATGACCAGTAGACAATTTGACAGAAACTGCCCTACTTTTGGGTTCAGAATGTTCCGTTGGTCACCACAGTGTGCTGCTGGTCTTACTCCACCCACTGGAATATTGTCTGAGGCCAGGTGCTTATGATCCTCTTAGCTCACTTTTCCTTTGGAGCAGACTTTAGGTTTCTACCTCCTGTAGATGTAATGTAAATGTCTCTCCTGCGTAGGAAATCCTCTGTCTTCACCCTTAGGATTCTTAGACATTTGCATCCTTTTCCGCAGTCTGGGCATTCTCAGGTTTAATAGCACCAAACTGCAGTGATCTACTTTACATTAGCTGTTGCCACATAGCCTATTGTGTATGTATGTGAATATTCTTAAATAATAAAGCCTTCTGATTATGGAAAATGCAAGTGTCTGGCTTTACTAAATTTTATAATTATTAAATGTTATATATTTAGTGTTCTTAAAGTAAGAATTGTCTGTTCATGGTGGGTTAATAGCTCGTGCACACTCCTGTAACTCTGCTTTCTAGTACCTTTTTGGCACAGCCTTTACATGGTTATTCTTAATATTTTTTTCTGTAGATGTTTTAAAAATTGAAAATATGGGCAAGGTTCAAGGGAGGATAAAACACCACCACCACCAATCACCCAAATTCTGCTGGGTAATTTCTAAATTTTAAAAACTAAAGAAATGTATGCATATGATTACAAACAAATTTTTTTTTTAAGTACTGAAAGGTTTATAAAAAAATCTACTTGTTCTCTCTCTACTCACCACAATCCCCCTCCCTAGGGGCAAACTACTCCTGTGTTTTTAGCTTCTCCTTATGTCATTTTTATATTTCTACATTCTAAAGAAAATGTTTATGCCATACTTTTTCAATTCATCAATATTAGGCATTGTCTACTGAAATCCTTCTTAGGTAAGTATAAAGGAAATAGCTTTCTTATGCCACTGTTCTTTTCCCTTCTTCATCATTGAATTTTTAGATAGATATTCAGTGTTGACATTGTTATTGCCTGTCCAAACATTATTAACAGCCAAGTACTGAAGTTTACTATACTTTTGTCTCCTCTCTGTTTTCCTGAAATTAATAATTGTGTTGTTTTTATGTGCCTGGTTTTCTTTGCACCTATCGCTCATTATTCCCACATTTCCCAGTGGCCTGACAGTACAATTTTCCACAAAGTCAATCACATTAAGCCGCCCATCACTTCTAATATTGTTTCTTGGGGCCATCTCTTCTGGAGACATGCTTTCTAGGCCTGCTGCGCAGCCATTGTACTGGGCATTTTCTTTGCTTTTCTTCTAGTTTGAAATCCCTATTTCCTGGATCTCATTTTTTTTGTTGGTGTTGTTTTGTTTTCCTTTTTTGAGTTATTTCCTCATTTTGTTTGAGTGTATCCCTTGTAAGTTTTGTCAAATGAAAACCAGAATTTCAGATTGTTCAGAATGGTGATGACAGCGTTCATCTGCTCCAGGTGGAATTCACACCTTCTTTTCTGAAATTTCCTTTCACCATTAGCAGGACAGCCCTTAGCTTCTCCCTGTGCTGGATCTCTTGTTTTTATGCTTCTTACATCTTCCTCCTCAACTTGCAAACTGAATTCTGTGCAGGACACCTCCCAGGAGCTTCTTGAAAAATGGTGTGTGGGAGCTAGTTTTAAAGGCATATTATGGATAGATTATCATTATTCTATAAACACTTAATATAATACTGTAAAGTTTGATTGTCCATTGTCTTCCAAATATTATTAAATAAGATTAAAAAACCAGCTTGTATTGATCTGAATTGTTTAAAATATGTAAAATAAGCCTTTTAAATTATTTTTATCTTAAATAGTTCTTCGGATTTTACTTTTTCCTGGAATTTATTTAGTCACTGATTATATGAATATTTACTGATATTGCTTTTCGAGTGTCAGGCATTATGCAAGGGAATTGACATAAAACATATGGGGAAATAACATATAATTATGAGATGTAAATGTAGTCATAATTGTTTTATGATATGGGTATGATTTTGTTAATACTTATATGTCTCTCTCCCTTTCACTCTTCTCACAATGTACATGACTCCTCTGTTAAGGATTATTCAAGGCGCACATATAAATAAATCTCTTATTTAAGTTACATTCAGTGACTTAAAGAATAGTTCCTTTAAGCCTGCCTGTTAATTTTTTCTTTACAGTGTGCATGATGTGGCATGTCACACAAAGTAATGGAGCTGTGCCTGTCATGTTGTTACTTTCAGTATTGCTGACAGGCAGAGTGCTTTGGAGGCTGAGCTGAGGACAGTGCAGGCCTCTCGCAGAGATCTGGAGAACTTCCTAAAGTGGATCCAAGAAGCAGAAACCACAGTGAATGTGCTCGCGGATGCCTCTCAGCGGGAAAATGCTCTTCAGGACAGTATCTTGGCCAGGGAACTCAAAAAGCAGATGCAGGTAAGTTTGTGGGAAACTACAACCGGTGTTTTTTATTTGAGCTGCTCTTTTGATCCATCTACATGCAAATCTATTACTACTAAAACGTGAGGTTGTCACCTTACTCTGTTATGAAATCCATGCTCCCTGGTGAATAATTGGTTTCTGGAAATAAGATCTGTAAAATACTTCGACTTACTATTATAGGGGAAAAATCCCCACTTTGTTTTATGGAAGTAATAATTGTCTATTTAGAGTTAGAGGCTCATAGCTATGCTGTTTTCTGTCATTTTAAGCCCTATTACAGTTAGCTTTATTGAATCCTAAATTATAAGAGCATTTTCCCTTAATATGAGTTGTTTCTTTCCCCATTTATTATGCATAGTTAATATAAAAGCTGCAAAAATTCTATGGCTTAGTTTACAACTAAGAATATTAGGCTTGAAGGTATCACTTTTATGTCTTTGGCTTGATAACTATGATTGTATATGCAGTTGGAGGTTCAAATTTTTTTTTACATGAATATGCTAATATAAAATCTTTCCTTTATAAAAGTTTATGAGGATTCTCATGAAGCATGTCTGAGCTTTTTTCTGCCCCAGTACTACTGCTTTAGTGCCCTGGAACCTCTCGTTTTCTCTGTGTAGACTGACCTATTCTTGCCAATCAGAGAGGCCTTCTCACTTCGAACTTAGTTCAAAATCTATTTCAATTGGGAAGTCTCCTTGTCTACTGCAATTTCACATCTGAATACTTCTTCATGCCATGTCATTCTCACGTCAGTTTGACAATTATTATTTCTGATATGATTGTGAGCACATATTCTATTGTCGTTTGATGCATGTCTTTACCTGTCCCTGTTGATCACAAGGTTCTTCAAGGACAAAGATCATGTTATTCCATATTGTCGCCTTCACAGTGGTCTGTGTGCAAATTCTAAGTAAATTCTCCCCTTGGACCCTGACTTCACCATTATGAAATTAGTGTCAATAGCCTTTTTTGAATTCATTCTTAGAAACTCTTTTCTGGGCCGACCCCGTGGCTCACTCGGGAGAGTGCGGTGCTGGGAGCGCCGAGGCCGCAGGTTCGGATCCTATATAGGGATGGCCAGTGCGCTCACTGGCTGAGCACGGTGCGGGTGACACCAAGCCAAGGGTTCCGATCCCCTTACTGGTCACAAAAAAAAAAAAAGAAACTCTTCTGTTGATACGTCAAAAAGAGACAGTATTGTAAAATGTCAGCAGATTTGTGGATTTGGTTAAAGGGTATAGAGGCTTTCTTTGAACTGCTTTCATTCTTACAGTTTTGCTCTAAGTTTGAAATTATTTTCATTAAAAAGTTACAAAATTTTTTAAAAGGACCTTTTTGGAATAGGCTTTTGTATAACTTGTTTCCATGTGTAAAGACTCTTATGTTGTTTTACTGTTGAGTTCTTAAGATTAATTTAATGAAAATTTCTGTTTACTTACATTACATCTTATTTCTTATTCACTGCACAATTCATTTGTGGCTTGGTAACGCGTGTGACCAGGGAAGTATCAAAGTTAAATCTCTTCTTTTGTCTCACCTTCTGGAGTCTCATGAGGTCAACATAAATGATAATTGATAAAATTTTTAGCAATCATCTGGATTTTAGAGGGTTATAGAGGTCTGTAAATGTGGGTAGATGCTAGAATATTTTACTTTTTATGATTTAAATAACTATAAGTTTGGCCTAAACATGCTCATGGATACTTAATTTATGTAATGGTGTTAATTTCAACCAGTATCTAGGCTATTCACTTGAGTAGGTAACAGTTTACAGACAATGAGTAAAGTAGGCTTGAAATGAAACTTGATAGTGAACACCAGCAAAACACAGGCTTGTTGGAAAGTTTAATGATGCGTTTCTACACATTTTATCTTAGGAGATATTCTTAACATAGCCAAAACTCCTCTCAATATTTAATGAATATTTAAACTGTGGAAGAAATATATGTAAATAGAAATATTTAAAATCTTCCTGAATGGGACTGGCTGGTTAGCTCAGTTGGTTATAGCAGGATGTTATAACACCAAGGTCAGGGGATCGGATCCCTGTTCTGGCCAGATGCCAAAAAAAAATATCTTTCTAGATAAAAATAAGCACAGGGTTACTTATCTATGGCAAACAGCATCAAGAACGAAAGGTTGCTGATTAAAATACTAAAGTATGTTATAACGTGTAGTAATAATTGCTTCTCAAAAATAATTTAATGTTGCTAAAATAGTCTCTTTTGGCTCATAGCATGTATTAAAGAGGGCATTTATTAACAGCCCACTAAAATATCTTTGTTTATCTAAGGATAAACACGTGCATTTATTTCTCAGCCAGTGAGCGGGAACCAGTCTCCACATGGGATCCGAACCCTCAGTGGGAGCGCCGCCATGCTCCCAAGCGGTGCACTCTCCAGTGTGCCACCGGGCTGGCCCAGCAAATTCTATTTTGACTAAGTTGAAATGAAGCATTTGAGTGACATCCAGGAGAAGTCTGGTATGAGTTGTGACTATGAATCTGTATTGAGATGAGATAATTTGGCCAAAGATGCAGAATATTTACTTTATTTTATTATTATATTATATTATATTTTCTTTTTTTGAATGAAAGCCTGTTGAATTAGATGACTTACCAACCAGTTTATTATTCTTAATTTTCATGC
The DNA here is from genome assembly GCF_000696425.1 of Galeopterus variegatus. Taxonomy (NCBI): domain Eukaryota; kingdom Metazoa; phylum Chordata; class Mammalia; order Dermoptera; family Cynocephalidae; genus Galeopterus; species Galeopterus variegatus. The sequence continues at coordinate 84,296 of NW_007728453.1, read as the reverse complement.
CCACTTTCTAGGATATTATAACTATTTAAATTATATTTTTAAATTTAAGCTTTACATCTTAGCAGTACCAATTAACTGAGATGCTCTGATTCTTTCCTGGGTAGAATCCTGAAGCCTTGCTGCCTTTCTGGAGTGGTATTATAATTGGTGGCTGTATTTGCTCTCTAACAATTTGTCTTTTAGGATTATTATATTTTCATCTATTGTGTTCACTTTTAGCTAATTTTCATCCTCTTGTTCCACTGATGTAGACTTTGTAGATTGTTTCAGATCCTCCCTTGTACCCAGCTCCGTAGCAGACATTTGCAGGAACTTCACCTGCTGGTTCTGGGCAGGAATTATAACTTCATAGTTTTTATAATGACTTCATTGGCATATAATTCACATATTCTACAGTTCATTAATTTAAAATTTGCAATTTGATTGTGTAGTATATTCACAGAGTTGTCCAACTATCACCACAATCAAATTAGAACAGTCTCATCACCTCAAAAAGAAACCTCAATCCCCCATTCCCAAACCCCAAACCCTTCATAGTGAATATAAACAATCACTAATCTGTTTCTATTTCCCTAATAACCTAACATTTTAAATGATGTGAATTGACTACTTCCTCTGCTTCTGGCTTTATACAGGTATTTTGACATTGTTAGTCTCACCAGAGGGAGGCAGTATAGATTCTCAGTACAGACCTGCAGAAGTAAAAATACACAAAAGACTGCTTGGTAAACACAACCCCGTAAGACCCAAGACAGGACTTATCAATGTCGTGATAACACGAAGGACTGAGAAGTGAAAGAGGAAAAACAAATGCTTGAAAATATTGCATTTCTTTTAAAGAATCACAACAACGTGAGAGAGAGGGGAAGCTGCAGCATTACCCAGATTAGTAGTTTGAGGAGGACACGTTAATGAGAAACATCTGGCTTCTATTTCTGGCTGTGCTCTTTGCCCCAGTCATTTAATCATTCTGCTCATCTCCAAACAGTACTTTACCCCGATTGATATTTGTAATGGCATTCAAGCTGCGGTAGAAACTGTGTCTCAAATATGTTACATACCTGTAAAACCAAATATTCTGTACTGGGTCTTTATATGATACAATTGTGTTGTTACATTTCCTATTCATAAAATTAAAACCTCTATGGCAAATAAGGAGAAATGTGGTCATTTGGAATGTTCAGTAGTCAATTACAGACTTTTTTTCTAGGTTAACTTTAAAATTAGATGAGTCCCAACCTATTCGATTTCTAGTGGCTTTCCTTCCAGGCAGGCGTATGAGAGACCACTGGACAACTGTGCTTTTGAGGTATCTTAGGTAAAGACACATACCCCTTGTAGGTATTTTTTGGATTTCTAGTGGCTTTCCTTCCAGGCAGGCGTATGAGAGACCACTGGACAACTGTGCTTTTGGGGTATCTTAGGTAAAGACACATACCCCTTGTAGGTATTTTTTGTTTTGTTTTGTTTTATTTTAGATGATCTTGTACTGAGACCTGTCTGGGGGTGGTGATTTATTAGTACTTATGTATGGGCTGCTATCATTAGAATCAGGTACCCTTTTGCTCTTCTCAAGATTTACAACCGGTTCTATTACTTACTTATTCCACAGAGCACAACCAGAGCTGCATTTAGTCGGGCGGTGAATGCATCCCCCTTTAGAGTGAGAGAGTGGAATGCCACTCTATCTCTTAATATAAACCAGCTCCCAGGCATGCCCCGTGGTGGTGGCGATAGGTTGGATCTCTGTTCCCGGGAGATGTCTGCTTTATATCTGCAGCTTGAATGTTTCACTTAATATCCTCTTTGGCTACTGAGTGCACTCCTCCCCGGCAGCCGGCAGTGCCTGGCTGCTCGACAACTTGCTTCATTTCTGGCTATGCCGGGCTGAGCAAGTACTGGCTGGGAGCATTTGCTGGGGGCTTTCTGTGTGGCGTTTGGCTGGCTGTGCTTTTTAAATTGAGAAGTTGAAGGAATACTAGCCTCCTTTTCCCTAGAACCTAAACCCCTGTATCTTTCAAATGCATTCCTGGAAACGAGCATGCTCAGAGAACTGGCAAATCATTGTCCAGTGACCGGGAGGAAATGATCCTTGCTCTTCATTTATAATGCAAATTCTGAGGTGTCTCCAGAAGTGTGGTAAACTTAAAATGATGGCTGTGGTGAGATCGTCTCTGCAGAAAGTTGTGGTTTTGTTGCATCGTTTACAAAGGATGGCAGTTTCTTCTCCTCGGTATCAGAAGCTCTGTAAGGTAATTGAGTGATTGAAAATAAGGATCTCCGTGCCTGACAATTCTGTTTCTCAGGCTCTAAAAACTAATCTTTCAGGTTCTTATCAAGGAAAGATTCCCTTTCATAGTAACTGATTGTAAAAGCTGTTAAAGTGAATTGCTTAATTAAATTTTGCTTAAGAGTCTGAAACAAGTACTGTTTTAGTATATAGTTTATTTTGCAATTGATGTAACCTTGTCTTCTGAGATGGGCTAGTGAACTGTTTGGAGAAAATATGGCAAAACTACATTGATTAAGACCTGTTACCTCTGTGGCACTTTGCAGTGTCTTAATATTGAATGGCATATTAATGTTATGTAAATTTCAGTAAAATTAAAAGAGTTTAAAATAATCTTGCAGTAGCTTTCTTAGAGCTGTCCATCTTTTTACAGCTAATTGCTTTTTCAATTTAAAAAATTAAAGCATTAAAAAAACTATCAGACTTAATCTCATCATTAAACATTCCCTATATCCTTGAATCTCCATATATTACAGTTACACTTGAACTTAATTTCATTTGGACAGGTGGATTAAGTAGACTTTCAGGAGGCAACTTGTTTGACAGTTGCAAATTTCTAATACTACGTCATCCTTACCATAAACCATTGAGTCAGCTGTTATATTTTTTTAAGTTTGATATTATATTTTTTGATCATTGTTTGTCTTATTCAAACTCTTTTCATACCATCTCATTACTTTTGTCAAAAATTAAGAGGGAATTATAATATAACAAGAGGTTTGAACAGCACCGCAGTGTCCTTTTCTTCCTACCTATCATGCTGTTAGTACCATCCTCAAGAATGTATCTGTTGCTCTGTTAGCTGCCCAAACCCATTTGTAATTGAAAAACCTGCATCTAAGACAGTATCATTTTTCTGATGATAGTAAATGTAATGTGTCCAATCACCTATGTGCTTATATGGCATCAGACTGGGAGGGAAGCAGTGTTCTGTTAACCATATCATATCATATTGTTATTTCTTACTGTGTGGCCAATTAAATGTATTTCTGTCTGGAAACTTTTTTCCAAAAAGTTTTAGAAGACAGATTAAGGTTGTTGGTAGTATTTCTTTGCAGAAATACTTAGAAGTGTTTTCATTTGCATAAGAAGTTAATTAAAACTTAATACAACTTTTAATTCAGTTGTGAAAATTTATAAACCTAATTATTTCAATGTGTTGTTTTGAACCACTACAAAGAGTAAATTTATTCTGGCAAAACATTTATGTTTTTCATGAAAAGGCAATTTTGATAATAGAGAAGAAAAGCTCATTCACTAGTGCATGTTTTATTATTTTTTGACTATAAAAATATTATTTTTAAATACTGGGTCATTTTTCTGATCCATTTGTGTGTCTATATATATATATATATATATATATATATATATATATATATACTTTCACAAAACCAGATATTTTTTCTCAAGTCATGTGACCAAGGAATTAAATTAGTCTGAGGTATGAAGCAGTAGAAGTCAAGTACTGGAGAAAGTTGCTAATTAGTTTCATAATTACACCCCAAATAAGCACAAATTAAGTTACATCAATAACTTAACCTCCCGTCTGAAGTACTCTTTGGGAAGACTTCTTGAGATTTATAATTCCCTAAAGATTCCATTAAAATTTAAATCTTTAGAATAAATGTTACTTTTTCCTTTTAGAAAATTAAAATTTGTATTATTTGCAATTGGAATGTCATCTTTCACATATTATTTTCACATAGGCAAAATTAACAACTGCCCAGATAATGCAATGAGAAATATACAATTCCAGTACTTTCCAGCAGGTGTCAATATAAGGCAATGATATATGAGATTTTGGCTAAAGAACTGGGAATCCAGATTAAGAAGTGACACAATTACTATGAAATAAATGAGCTAGTAGCAGATATATTTTATTTGCCTGGTTATATTTTGAAAACTAATCTTAGTTATTTAACTATATTAATTCGCATTATATGAATAAAAGTTTTAGGTGCAGAATTAAGTATTAACAGTTGCCATCTCAAATATTGACGTCTATACCAATGTAAAATACTTAATTGTTTTTTAATTATCAGTAGTCAGTGTGTAGTTCTTAAAAGGTTAAATAGGATTAGTAATTATTTGCTTTAAGACACTGTAAGTTTTCTTCCCCTTAAATTGTGAATGCTGTTATGACTTTATTTCTCCTTATACCTCCCACAGTCTCTAAATTTAGTTTCTTGAGAAGGAAATGCTGTAAGTTTCAGTGTTTCTCCATAAAAATATAGAGGCAGTCTATTGTAAATACACTTAGAGACTGAAATGAATGAGAAAAAAATGTTACACAATCTAAGAGAAACTTGACTACTTTAAACTTATACTGGCATTTTGAACCAGTATCTGTTAATATTTTTATCTTCTTTCTAATTCCTCTTTAAGGTCTCTCTTTTTATGTATTTTATCGGATTTCAGTCTTTATCAGAATTTCCCTCAGTGGAACCTCATCTTTCTTTGCTTATTTTGATATTTATTGTTTGTCAGAAAATAGTTTATGTGTTACACAAGTGGAAATTTGTGTAGAATATTCACATTTTGTGTTTTTTCCTGCATGTTTCAAGGAAGGGGGAGAATAAAAAGAGGCACTTGGGGAATTCACAGCTCCCAGAATTAAAATATATTTTTCCTCCTCTCAACCTATTTACACATTCACTTGTGTTTTCGCCTTTAAAAATGCTTCTTCCTGGTTATACATCCCATAAAATTTGAGCAGGAGGCTGAGACATAAGTGCTGCTTACTTGGAGATACAATTAGCAGCATTAAAATTGCCCTGATGACCTAAAATCACCTTACACTGGATGCTAATTTTTCCAGATTTGGTTTTGATTGCGTAGTTCTTTTAAAATATTAATGAGTATAAAAAATTAGTTTTCATCTAATAGAGCACAGTAAAAGCTGAATGTAAATGGTTTAAAAATAATATTGACATTAATTTGTTTTCATTGTTGTGTGATTTTTTGGGGGTGTTTTAAATCATTAAATTTTTGGATTAAAAGCTGACCGAGTTTATGTTGAGTCAGTAAGAGATTTTATGTCCTTTTTTTCTTAGTGCCAGTTTTCATAAAATGTTTAATAATTGAAGACCTGGTAAAAGCTGGTTCTTGTAAAGTAGATTGGGATATGAACCATTAAATAAAAATGAGAAAAATTTAAAAATAGTGTCGTAAATTGAGTTTTTCATGACTTAAGCATTTAAAAATTTTTGATTTAAGTAATATAACTTCTATTTGCCTACATATATGTATGTCAATCACTTTAGCTTAACTGGTTTTAATTTTCTCCTAACTTTTTCTATCATGTAGTTCTACCAGTAGAAATATTTTAAACATATCGTTATATATATCTATGTTTATTTAAAAATTATATGCATATGCCTTTGTAAAATCATATATTAAATATCAGTAGAGTGTAATTTTGTTACTACTTTGTGCTATTGTCTTCTTGCACACCAGTTGATTGTCTTTTTCTTTCTGTTTGGTATACACATACTATTTTGGTGACCGCTGGTTTACACAGAGTGAAATTTTGGCTACTCTTCGCCTAGCCTTCTGGGGGTCACAGGCTTTCAGAATGGTGCTTATCTCAAAGTCATCCCTGAAACACTGTGTCTTCTGTAATATCAGAACAGCTGCCTCTGAGGACTCTGAAAAATAGAGAAAAGCCAGAAGATTCTAAGCAGCAAGTCTTAACTGACTGTTGATGTCTACAAAAGGCTTGCTCTGTGTGTATGTGTGTGTGTTGTGTGTGTGTGTTTTCACATGTGGAGAATATAGAATTATGTGGATGTTTGTAGTGCCCAGGAGTAACAGTATATGACCACAAAGGCACATCAGTCTGTCAACAGATTTTCAGATTCACTGGTGAGGTAAGTTCACACACCCTTTTTCATTTACATGTGTAAGCTCCCTTTATTTAGAGGTAGTGAAGGCTGAAAATGCAATTTTGGGAAGTCATTGAATGGAATGGTGTATATTGCACTAGTTAAATTTTACATTTTTTTATTCTCAAACATTGCCCCATTTTTTTTTTTTCATGTGGAAAACTCTGCTATCCTTGAACAATTAAATCCTCAAGTGTTCCAGGGCAATGGGGCTTTCCTCTGTTGTGATTTGAATGTTAAGATGTATGTATTTTAAGATCAGCTCCTGGACTCCCTGTTTTTCTTGATA
>NW_007728453.1:75780-77774 GCF_000696425.1 Galeopterus variegatus | reverse complement strand
TTTTTTTTTTTTCATGTGGAAAACTCTGCTATCCTTGAACAATTAAATCCTCAAGTGTTCCAGGGCAATGGGGCTTTCCTCTGTTGTGATTTGAATGTTAAGATGTATGTATTTTAAGATCAGCTCCTGGACTCCCTGTTTTTCTTGATAATCAAATCACACATATATTGTTTGAACCACAGGAAGGCCAATGTCATGGACCTCTATTCTGAAGATAGAATTCCTCCTTGATCACATGAAGAATTGTCTCTTTTGGGTTTCATGAGAAACTCTTGGTTTGTTTAGTTCAGAACATTCATGAAGGGGGATTAATGGAGAAAATTGGCCCATGCAGAGAGTATGTCTTCATCTAACCCTTCTCCATTGGTGCTATCGGCATGTCTAATCAGAGCCATGTGAGCACTTGGCAGATTGCTTCCTCTACTCTCCCTCTACTTCCACACTCTCTGATCAGGTTGAGGTTACAGGTAAGAGTGAGGTGGGGTCAAGGAGAGAGTACCTGCATCCTTACCTGTCACTGTCAGATACTTTTCTGTGGCTACCAAAAGCACAAGTTCTATTTTAGATGGCTCCCTGACCACTGTTTTGCCATAACTCCCCAAGTTGATGTGTATATCAAACATTTTTTTTAAAGTTATCTAATTAACATTTTGTTAGAAAGCTTGCATTATCAATGAATTTAGCTCAAAGCAGTATAAAGGATCTGATGTAATGCTTTGTCATTTAACTAAAAAATAATTAATACCATTCTACAAGATTACATTTTAAGGTTCTTTAACAGCCAAGGCACCATGATCATTTGCGTAAGTCTAGAAGTGTAATACTAGTTAAAATCAGGAACAAACAGAAAACCCTTCTGAGAGAGACTTGGAATAGTATTGTAGGTATAGATAAAAGGTCTTCTTTATTTTTAGAATTATATTTAATAGTTATAACTAGAAGTTTGATGACTTGTGTTTTCCTGGGGGTAAAGTTTATTCAACTTCAAATGGAAATTTTCAAGCTGTATGTACTGCTAGATTTTAAATATACAGACAATATCTATTTCCTCATACACTTGACAGTGAACACTGCCAGCTTCTCTTAGTATATTTGGTAGTTTATTTTTATCTCTCTAAAATAAGCAATTAGTGGAGCTCCTACCATAGAGATAGAAGAATATAGAAAATTTCATGCCATGCTAGCTTTCAGTTTCACAAAGTTTATTTATTTCCGGGCGAGGTAAATGAGTCCAAATAATTGAAACTGGAAAGGATATGAAGTGCATCAGAGAGTTTCTTTTCACTTTTCTTCCTCTAGTTTGTTCAGTTCTATGGAATTCTAAAAGATTAATTGATAACAAGGCTCACTTGTAAAAGCAGACACTCCCTGTTAATGCTTAATAAATAATAGGCTGAGGTGAAAGTATGGCTCGATAAATAAAGCTTAAGCAAGAATTTTGGAAAAACATCAAAATGGAGGAAGATGTTCAACCGTTTTCACAATATACAACTATTTTGCTTTTGTTTAAAGAGAATTGAGAGAAAATGGTCAGCTACAGCAATGAGATGACTGCAAGCTTTCAGGATGAGAAAACATGTTACTGCTTAGATTTTCTTACATTTTGAATGTTTCAGAATTTATGTGTGTTTTCTCGTGTTTTATATCATTAATAAATATAGTATTAATTAGTATAATTATATTATTGTTTATCATTAAAAGACAGGTAGGAAACAAATTGTCATTATTATTCCCATTTAACAACTAGAGAAATAGATCTTGTAAATTACCAGGTGAAGGAACACGCCAATAGCTGCTTAGCTAGGATGTGGTACAACTTGTACTCAACATAGGATTTTTGGTTTCAGATCCATTGTTTATGTACATTTGATTTTGGATAGTGTCAGATTATTCTCGGCTAAAATGAGCCATGCAGTATAGAAGGAAAAGAAAGAGGGGCCGGCCCGGTGGCGCACTGGATAAGTGCGCTGCTTGGGAAGCGTGGCGGCGCTCCC
>NW_007728453.1:62492-75090 GCF_000696425.1 Galeopterus variegatus | reverse complement strand
GGCGGGGAAAAAAAAAAAAAAAAAAAAAAAAAAAAAAAAAAAAAGAAAGAGATATCACATTAACTAAGTGGTAGACATTGTTTCGTTCTAAATTACCTCCATGTGCATTTTGTTGGCCTATACTTTCCTTTAAAACATGAGCTATAGAATGGTGGAATATGAGGAGATTTTTAAAATCATCTGATTTAACCATTTCATTTTACAGATAAGGAAACTGAAATCATCTATAATGGATATTGTATAGCTGACAGTGTTGGGAGGTAGCTATGTAGTTGCTTTCTCCTAGAAGTTTAAACACAATGAAATATGTTCTTTTCAAACTATTTTGATATTCAAGTTCTGGCTATATAACTTTAAGAGAACAAAGTTTTTTTTTTTTAGTTTAAACTTGTACATTGGATGCTTTTTTTAATGGGCTCATTTTGCAGTTTTGTAAAAATGATGGATTGGTTCATTTTAATGCAAATTAATGTAGTTGGTTCTGAGTTTTGATTCATAATTTAGTTTGAGTCTTAATAATGCAAGTATTGAATTATGTACTCAGTGAACCTAATTCTTCATAGTCAAATGTAGTTTTTTATCATTATATGTAAAACGGCTCCTTAAAAAATACATCGAAAGGAGTCAAGTAGCTTTCTAGACTGGGACATTTTTTAGTAAGAAATTTCTCTCTCTCTCTTTTTTCTTTAGTTAATTCAAAGAACATGTATTGACTGGCTGTTAGGTGCCAAAGATATGTGCTAAGCATCATAAACTTAAAATGCAGTGTTGCATTTTCAGTGTAAAACAAGGAAGTTCAAATATGTTGCTCTGAAAAATTTCAATGGTTAAGAGAGTTCACGCTGGTCTGGAGTAAGACTGTGTGAATTCAAATAACCCTGGCTTTGCCACTTACCAGTTACATGACCTTGGCAAGTCATTTAAAATCTCTGTGTGTCAGCTTTCTTTTTGGGAAACTGTAGTGTCTAAAATAGGATGTGGCAAATACAGTAGAATAAAACTAGAAGTTGTTCGAACACATAAGAAGGAGTATTAAATTCTGATGTGAAAATGTCAGGGAAGTGTTTAGGGAAATGATAGTACCTCATATCGATCTTGATGAGTAGGTAGAATTTTAGTGGAGGGGAGAATTCTGGGAGTAGACAACTGAAATGAGCAGAGCGGTAGGGCATAGAAGCATGCTGGTTGCATTCAGAGAACATTGGGTAATTGGAGGTAGAATTTTAGTAGAGGGGAGAATTCTGGGAGTAGACAACTGAATGAGCAGAGCGGTAGGGCATAGAAGCATGCTGGTTGCATTCAGAGAACATTGGGTAATTGTCCACCAGAAATGGCTTTGAAGTTCATTCATTAACATTTCATTTTAAGAAAAAATTTACTCTTGTATTGCCAGCTATGTATGCAGATCTTTGGCTTTTGACCATTTCCAAAATTTAGTTCACTTTTAAAGGAAAAGTGTTTGATTATTGAAGATATTCAAACACAGAGAGTATTTCCAAAAAAGAATTGTGTAATATTGGTATCTCTGAAATAAGGACATAGATCTTCAGAATGTCTTCCTGTAAAAGGAAGCAACCGTCCTTTGGATGTAAGTTGTTTTGGTATGGTAGTGACAAAAATGTTATACTTTTGTGTTATGACTCAGTTCATGAGGGAATAACACAATATTTTAAGCAAAATGAAAAATAATTCACAGTGGAAGTCTATCTAATATTAACTTAAATTACACATTTATAAAACTTTAAGGTTTAAAGAAATTCTAGAAATTATTTGACCAGTTTTAAAATTTTACATATAAGGAAGCAGTGCCTTAACATTTATGCAGGGCTTTGTTCTTAAAGTGCTTTAATATATTATTTTATGCTACCCAAGATCACACAGCCATGTAGTACTTTATATTTAAGTTTCCAGATTGCTCTAGAATATTCCACTACATTCAATGTGCACTTATTTTTATAGAATTTATATTTATCTTTGCCTAGTATTATAATTAGTTGTTTATTTCTTTGTTCTGCCTTCTGAATTGTAAAATTCTTGAATTTAGGACCATATCTTATTTTAGAAGAGTACTTTGAGTAGAACGACATTTGTAAATATTGAACAAATGACCCAAATTTTATTTTCTTAGAGTTCTAGTGTTAATGTAATAAAGCAGAAATTCTACATACTTTGACTCCAGTTTTCTTTTCTAAATAGCTTTATTGATATATAATTTGTATACAGTACAATTCATTCTTTAAAAATGTACAAGTCAGTGGGTTTTTTGTAGCATATTCACAGGGTTGTGCACTTCTACCACAATCTAATTTTAGAACATTTTTGTTCCCTCTCAAAAAAAAAACCTCCTATACCTATGATCAGTCATTCCCCATTTCTTCCCACCCCACTCTCCCAACTCTAGGCAACCACCACCCTTTTCCTATCTTATCTTCTTTTTAACAATAGATTGGGAGTAAGACTTTGATACCATAGTGTTAGGCAAAAGTCATGGGAAAGTAATTCTAATCTATTGTGATAAATTTACTACCTTATCTTAGAAAATTTAATAGTTTTGAGTTTTAATTATTGATAACAAATAGAGTAGCTTATTTTAAATGATTCGTAAACCCTTTAGAACTATAAAATATGTAATTTGTTTTTTATATTAATTATTTAAAGTACAGTGAAAGTAAAGTATAATGGGAAAAATGCTGAATTTGGAATCAGAAGACCTAGATTTGGTTACCTTCTTTGCTATTTGATGTATTCAATCCTCAGTTTCTTCATCTAGACGGTGGGAATAATATAGATTCCATTTACTTTAGAAAGATATCATAGGTCCAACTCGTTAATGTTTATGAATTTGTTATACAGAGTTAGAGTACTGGTATTACTGAATTATAAAAATTATAATATTATTACATTAATTTGTATTAAATTTATATTATAAAATCATATTAATTAAATATTAAATTTTATAATTTAAATATAAATATAATTTATATTAAATTATATTTTTAAATATTAAAATAAGTTATAAATTTAAATTAAATATAAAATTTTAATATTAAATATTAAATTTTCTACAATTTGCTTTTCTGCAAGCAAACAAACAAAAATACCCGAAAACAATATTTATACACATATACTTTTACCACAGTTCACTGCTGGAATACTTTTCAAAAATAGTGAAAGAACCTACTAACTAAAGCTTCTGTTTGTCTCAGCTCAGGCGGCAGAATGTTGGACACTAACCACCTCCTGTCTTTCTGCAATACAGGGTCAGTTCATTTTTCTTCTTTCGTAGGGCACGTAGCCAGCTTCCATATTAAGGTATGTTCTCTGCCAGTAAAATCATACTATTTCCAAACAATTTAGATTCAAATTGGGCTACATGAAAGGGACCACGTCTTCAGAGCCAGCCTAATAGCCCCTGAGGCAGCAGTATCTAGTCAAAGGAAATGTTTGAAATCTTCACTCAATCCAAAATTAGGGCAGCCATAATTTAAAAAAAAATCTACACATTAGTAATCTTAGATGCTGGTGGGCATTTGTAAAACTTGATAAGGCTTGAAAAAGATCTTTCATAATAGTTTCAATAATACTTAAATATTCTGGTAATTCTCAGGTGGCTTTTTGCATAATCGCTATATTGAGAGTGAGGTTTTGGTAGGTAATGAATAACCTAAATTAATGACAGTAATGACTGAGTGCTGTTTTGCAGCAAGGCCTAGATTGCTTCATTACGTGGCCTGTTGTGGCAGATCCTTACGTGGTGTGGTGGTAAAGAAAGGGAGTCATTCGCTCTTTTTCAAGTTAATTGCTTCTCGTGGCAGCCTAATGACCTATTGTGCTTATTTCTAATAGATGAGCAGCAAAGCTGCTAGAGAAAGATTTAAGAAATTGTATAATATAAACCAAAATTTCAGGAAGTCACATGCAGTTGAGAATTGATACTTCATTAGACAATTTAATAATTCAGTAGTTTATTTGTGCCATATATCATCCTTTCTTTAATTTAAAAGCTGGAGTAATTTCTAGAAATGCATCTCCAGCAGTGAGGTGTAGTGTGAAGGGCTGCTTCTGACCAGGTGTCTTTTAGATTTCTTACAGTTTCTCTGAAATTCATATGCAAATTGAACAGGACAGCAAGAGTTTTGTGAGTATTGAAATAATGATAAAATTTAATAACCAGTGGGTGACTCTGGATTTTCAAGTTTAGCTTTCTCATTTTTTGAAAGATGAGGAGATAGAGGCTTAGAGAGGTTAAGTGATCTTTCCTAGGATGTATTAATAGTTAGTGGCAAAGGCTGAACTGCTTTGATAAGGATGTATTCTATTTTTGGATTTTATGGTACTACACCACAAAATTCTATTTTATAGATTTCTGACTTGGACTGTTGACACCAAATGTATCAGGTAGTTGGAGTGGATGACTTACATGAAGATGGTTCCAAAAAACAAATAAATATATCTCTTTAGATAAAACACATGATAATATCTTAAGAGTTGTTGAATCTGGTTGTCAGTATATTGGTGTTTTAGTATTGTTTCAATTATTCTATATGCTTGCAAATTCCCATGATAAAATGTTTTATTAAAGCAACAGCAACCTTACTATAATAAAAATTGGTTAAATTCCTTGAAGCTTTGCACACGTAACTTGCGAATCATAAAAGAACATCAATTGCCCTCTGTGTATTCTTCATATTCCAACTGAAGATGATGACAAATGCAAAATAGTTTAAAAGTGTCTTGACTTATCTGGTGGTAAACATTTACTGAGTCTGTAGCTTTCATTCTTTTAGCCCATTTAAATTGAAATGAAAGACATTTAAAATATCTCAATTTTTTCCCCCAAATCTGCACATGCCTACTGCAAAAGACTGACTTCCCTAAGCATGAAATATGTAGTGTTGATATCCTCATTTATTATAGTTTACTAATTCCTGTAGAGATTAAAAAGAAAATTGTCCTTCCTGAACAATTGTCCTTTCTTTAAAATTCAATGTAGAAGGAAAGTTTTGTTTGTACCCCTATTTCACAGGGTTTTCCAAATCCTACTAGGAATTGATAACTTTTGTTGAGGCAGGTTTAAGGGACCTTTCTTTTTCAGTGTTGACATAAGGTCTTTGTGTCTTTCACATTTATCAAGGTTAGTAGAAATTTATCAAGCTTCTATTCTTAAACTCTGGAACTATCCTTATCTTTACTTAGTAAGCTTTGTCAAAGGAATGGTTTATTCATGAGAAGTTACTGCAAAATCCATTCCTATTTGTCATCTTCTTGTTTTGCTTTTCTCATTTTTCTGAGTTGTTACTTAAAGCTGCTGTTTTACAATTTGACTAATCACACCACTGTGGTTCTTTCAGGATGCATGCTGTTGTTTTTAAATCATTATATTTTTAAACCTCATTATATCTAGCACTTTCACATTGCTGGATAAACTTTTCCCCTTCTTGTCTGGTGAAAGAATGATAGAAATTGTAATATTGGAAACATAGGGTTGTTCCTTATTTACTGAAAATTATATGGAATAAGACATTTCAATTGGTTTCCAAGAATGAATCAAAATGTCATATTGCTAGACAAGAAATAACTCAAAGGTTGTTGAGGGATTTTAAAATGTGTATTTATTATTTATGACATCTAATTTGTGCTCTTGATTAATTGCTCTTGATTAACCTCCTTGCTCTTTAAATTAAATCAAAATTAGCAAATATTTATTGCAGTTTAGGAAAAACTACATTTAAGGCTTAGAGCACTGTGTAGAGCAGTAGAGTGTCTTCTTTATTAATAAAGGCCAAAAATTGAAGACCAGGAATCACCCACCTCATATACTTGTATTCCCTGACATATAGATGTTTAGTATAGGTGTGTGTGAGGAAATGAAGTGGCTTATTAGGGCTCGAAGGAAGTGAGGAAAGATATTCATTTAAATAGTTCTCCATGGTGTTATTTTACATTGAAAAAAATCTTTTGGGGGGTTAAATAAAGAATTAAGGTGTTTGTGAAGCAGCCAGAGGTAGTGAAGCAAGCCATGGGTCAGGAGTGGGGAGATTATCTTTCTGGGCATACATTTGCATGTTATCTAATTGTGCTGAACCTTGTTTTTTATCTCTAAGTTGGTGTCTCTAACATATGAAAAATTGTTTCTTAGAAAAATCTGACTTACTTGATCAAAGAAGTAGAATAACAGTCAGGTTTTGAATATGCATATACAGCAAATCACCTTTAACTTTATTTGGCAAATTAAGATAGATTTCATTAGTTTTAAAAATAGCATTTACATTTTACTCATGTATTTTTTAAAGAAGAAAGTGCTCAGTTTGTAAAATCAGAAGGGAAGGAATAAATAAATAAATAGATAGATAAACAAACAAACAAACAAATAAATAAATAAAATAAAACTTACCAATTAATTCTGCTACTCGGAAGGGAATATAGTTTATTAATGTCCTACTTTATTTCACTCTTTTTTTCTTTGTGTATGTGTATGTAAAGCCTATTTACACAAATTTGGAATCATATTTTATATAATGCCTTTTGCTTATTTGGATTTTTTTGTTCGTTTGTTTCCCTCTGATAAGTATTTTATGAGTATTTTTATGTTTCTTTAACTATTTAAAAGATCATGATGTTTTTTTATGATGATGGTATGTATTCCATTGTATTTTGTGTATTACACAAATAACTTTTTTCTGATTTTGACCTTGTAATGCTGTAACGGACTCTTTGTGTATAAATCTTTGACTGTATCTGATTATTGTTTTCATTAGGCTAGGTTCGTATAAGTGGCTCTGCTGGATCAGAGGTCATACGTTGCCAGATGGCTTAGCAGAAAGTCTCTCCCAATGTATACTCCTGTAGTGTATGAGAATACTGATCTCACCATATTCTTGCTAGCTTTGAATTTTATAATTTTAAAATCTTCATTAATTTGGGAGTTTTATACTGAAATCATTCATTATTTGTAAGAACTTTTTGTTATGTTTATATAGCATAGAAATTATATTCTGGTGTATATCTGTTTGATAAAATATTAACGCCTGGTTAACATTTATTTGATGTTAAGGAATGCAAATTACTTAGGAAGCAATTCTGTTATTGAAGTTATGAAGTATATTGTTCCCTAAGAATTTGAAAGCAAAACAGCAAATCTCAGTTTCTACAGTAAAAAATTTTGACATTTTATGAAAATAATCAGACATTCCAGTAATTTATAAAAGATGTCAAGTCACAGATATATCCATTAGTTCCCAAAAAGAAGGAAGAAGTTACAGGAATGGTCCCAGCGTTATTTAAATCTTTAATATTTTTAAAGGAATCCACTCATATTTTTAATTAATTGTGAAATGGTCTATTTTATCCTTGACATAACAGTAGTATATCAATACTCAATCTCATAAGATTTAAATCAGTAAAATGTATTTGACTTAAATGAGTGGGGTGTGGTTGAAATATAAGGCTTTCTAGAATATGAATTATGTCTCCCTTTGCATTCCTATCTCCACTTCTGTTTCCTTATAATTCCAGAGCCACTGGTCTTTGGAGTTGGATATTGTTTCATACTCTATTTTGTCACTTTAGAGCTGTATGAATGCTGTTTTCCACATTTGTGGAGTAGAAACAGTAATTCATGTCTCTGAGGGTTGTCTATAAGATAGACCACGCATGGCAGGGTCCTGCCCAGCACACTGCCTGCAGATGTGCAAGTTCCCCACAGCTGTTGCAGTTATACCTCCCTAAGGGGCTTCAGAAGGACCAAGCAGGATTATGAGAAAAAGAAGACTGTGAAGTGGGGTAGCTTCTATTCAACTGTAAATGACCTTGCCTTAAGAAATCAATGAGCTAATTTTAAGAGTTTAAAGAATTAAAAATTTCGTGTGATTACAACACTTATAAAATTGTAGGCTGATCTTCCAGATTATAATAGATTGACTCAAGAAAAATACCATTTTTTTAAAACTCAGGAGCTTTATATAAGTGAATATATAATAATATATTCTACTAAAGTTTGGTTCTTTTTTTTTTTTTTTTTTTTTTTTGTCTTTTTTCCGTGTCCGGCAACGGATCGCAACCCTCAGTGTTGCCCCCGTACCGGACCGGGGACCGGCAACGGGATTGCAAACCTCGGCGTTGCTCCCGCGCCTCGCTCAGCCAGTGAGTGGGAACCGGTCTGTATGTGGGATCCGAACCCTCGGGCGGGAGCGCCACCGCGCTTCCCAAGCGGCGCACTATCCAGTGCGCCACCGGGCCGGCCCCTAAAGTTTGGTTCTTTATGTTAGGAGAACTTGTCTTTTTCTGTCATGTGTCTCCCCATTACAGTGCATGGAACATTTTGTAATTGTTGCTTAATTTTGAATAATAGAGGTTGGTAGCATGTTTGATGGTTTTAAAAGTCAAAAAATAAAATCACTAAAGTCTGCAAATATTTTATCTGAGCCTAGCCTTTTACAACGTTTTCATAAAGATTCACTCATCTCAATCTATCATTGGCTGTCCTACAGCTCTCTGCTAATATTGAGTAAAACTCTAGTGCTCTGAAAAAGGTTTTCCAATTTCCAGTGAACACAGATCCCTCTTTGGCATTGGCTTAACATTATGTCTTGGTTCTTAGGCCTGTTTGTAGTACCTTTGTACCAACTCATAGGACCCACTCAGTTCATCAGTCTTTTTTCTGATGGTTATATCCAAAACAGCAAGGCACAAAATTTATAACAAAAATAAATATTTCATGCATCAAGATTTTATAGCACATCTGTCAAAGGTTTGCTCTGCACTGAAAATCACAGCCTTGATACCCAGCATTGGCACATAAATAGGTATTCAAGAATATTTGATGAAATGAATTAGGATAGAATATATCTATCAGTTTGCTGGGAAGGGCATTGATAATAGAATTTCCTTTGCAGTTGTATTATTAAACTCCAGTTCCTGATCTGTTCCCACTCTTCTTCCATTATGACTGAATAACTTTTCTCTATCATCAGCTTTGGCAAGAGATAACCTGTCAATTATTTGTAAAAATTACTTAGATATGAATCAGTATTCTATTTATCGTGTCACTTGTACTTTAAAAGGCTACAGTTCTGTTTTGGGCAATTAATCTCAGAATTCTTTAACTTCAATGTGTGCAACAATTTTTTGCCTTCCATCTTTTATATCTAACAACTTAACTTAAAACTAAGTAGAGGGCCGAGCCCGTGGCGCACTTGGGAGAGTGCAGCGCTGGGAGGGCACCAGCGCTCCCGCCGCGGGTTCGGATCCTATATAGGGATGACCAGTGCGCTCATAGCGCTCACTGGCTGAGTGTGGTGCGGCCGGTCGCAAAAAAAAAAAAGTAGAAAGTAAGAAATCTTCATCTTCAGATTTTGTTAGTATAAATGCAGGTTAAGATAAGTTTCCTAATATCCAGGATATTTAGAAATTAAGCAGAAGAAATTACTTTGAGGATTTCAGGCAGATTTTTATCCTCATTTTTAGTCTCCTTTATCTTTCTTTGCAAATGTTTGCCTTTGCGACTTGCTGAAAAGATAACTTTCAAGTTGTATACCGGTTTTAATAGTATTTAAGTTCACACTACAATGACTCTTTCTTGGGAAGCTAACATGGAGTATATATTGTGATTTTTTTCCCCATGTCTTAACATTTTAATCTGAGGGTCTTTTCTTGTTAGAACCTAATGGAAATAAATTTTTATTGTACCCTGTCAACCTGAAATGTGATAATGCTCAGTGATCGTAGATGAACTTAGTTTTACTCAATACCATTTGTAAAACAATGACACTGGGAAATAAAATAACTGATGTCTTTGTTATTTTGGTGTGATGGCATCATCCTCCACAAAACACAACTTCAAATCATATGCAGCTTATACATGCACAGATGTAATTGCTAATACAAACCAAAAGAGAGAGAAAGAGAGAGCGAGATGGTGTCTAGGACCTATTAGTAATTAGCATTTTCAGTAACAACATCTGTTGCTGGCAGTATTGGCAGTATCACAGGAGAAAGCAATCATTAAAATTAGCTAATGCTCAGTTTAAGTGCCACACAATGTACTAACATTTTCAATATTTTCACTAGTTTTGCATTTTCTCATTTCGGTGAGTATGTATTTCTGAGTTCGCATGAATGCCTTGTATTATATTAAAAATGTTCTTCATACCTTCTCTCCAAATTGATCTGAGGATAAAACTGTACAAGTATTTCCATTAGGTTAAGGCAGCATTGATCCACATTGTCATAATCATATGTTAGTGAACACCCTTAAATTGGATCTCTGCGAGTTTGATATGTCTTGATGTAGATACTGTGAGTCAGAAATTCTCCCCAGTCTGCAATACACATTTCCCTTAAACCTTATTGTCTTAATTTTCTTGATTTTTGCATCCTGAAATTCCTATTTGAAATTTGTGTCTAAACTTTAAAAATTTAGTGGGGCTTAAATCAATCAGAGTAATTTGACGGGTAACCCATTGACTCCCGACCGTGATTCCTCACTGTAGAGGGGTCTGTCGCCCACCAAGCCTTCTAGGTGAGGGGCTGCTGCTCTACCACGTGGTGTCCTTGGCCTGACTGTACAGCCCTTGCCCACCTTTTTTGCTGGTTTGGGAAAAAAAGCAAAAAGTAATCAGTTTTCTCTTTAAAGGTGAAACTCACTAGGGAATCAACAATTGAGTCATATACTAAGATACATAAATAAATCTGGAGTCTGCATAATTGCTTATGAGAATAAATGTTGAGCGAGAAATTATGTTTCTGGAAATACCTTCTTGATGAGCTGAACTATTTCCCACGTATGTCTTGTTAGTCCTGTGTTTAACAAACTGGATCTCTGTCGAACACTATTCTGGGAGACAGTATGCACTTTGAAAGTGATTTCTGTGGCCCAATTAGTTTGAAAATTCTGCAAATTATGTTTTCCTTTGGAGCTGCATGATGCACATTATATTTTCAAGGCTATTAAAAGTTCTGTGGGAAAGAAACATATTTAACTTGTTTCATCTCAATATTTTCCAAACATTCCCCGCCTCCCCACCCTCCCCACCCCCGCCAGTTTTTATCATGAAAATGAGTTAGGGAATACACTTCCAGTCATACCAACATTTAATTGCTAATTCTTTTTGTTGAAGTTTGCAAAAAGGACCATAGGATTTACTAAGTAAAGGCTAGCTGTCTGACTTTTAACAGGCTTTTTAGGTTCTTTGTAACTTGGATGACTTTATCATGGCAGGTTGGATCCTTGACTGTATCAGTACTCTTAGAGATGGTCACTCATAATATCAAAATTCACCAGAAACTGCTGTGTAAACCACAATGAAATTATTAATTTATCTTGCCCAAAGACTGGTGTGCCTATGATCTTATATACGAGTAACTTTAAAAAGATCAGAGATAAACTGGAAGAGATTGAAACAAGAACAAGGACTGATGAAATAACCTTCCCATAGGGTGAACTTACCCTGTTTTGTTTGGGATTTCTTAGTTTTAGCATAGAAACCCCCTTGCCTCAAGAAGCCAAAAAGTCCAGGGTGAGCCAGGATGGTCGGTCACCCTGCTGCCCTGTCACACAAAGCACAGCTGTAGTAGCTTCTGGTCTTCCCCAGATGTTGTTTTTCCTCTCTCCTCACCAACGTTGTGATGGCTAATTTTATGCATCAACCCGGCTAGACCACAGTACCCAGATCTTTAGTCAAACTAGGTGTTTCTGTGAAGGCATTTTTTAAAGATCAGATGAACATTTAAATCAATGGACTTTTAGTAAAGCAGATTGCCCTCTGTAATGTGGGTGGTCCTCATCCAATCAGTTGAAAGCTTTAATAGAAAAAGACTGACCTCCCCTGAAGAAGAGGGAATTCTTCCAGCAGATGGCCTTTGGGCTTGAACTGCAGCTCTCTCCTGGGTCTCCAACCTGCTGGACTAACCTGAAGGTTTACCAAGCCTCCACAGTCTTGTGAGCCATTTCCTTAAAATAAATTTCTTTCTCTCTGTCTCCTACTCGTTCTGTTTCTCTGGAGGCCTGACTAATACAAATATCAAGGACTTGTGACCAGATTTTATTTTATTTTATTTGACCAGTAAGGGGATCGCAACCCCCGGCAGGGTGTTGTCTGCACCACGCTCAGCCAGTGAGCGCACCGGCCATCCCTGTATAGGATCTGAACCCGCAGCCTCGGCGCTACCAGCACCGCACTCTCCCAAGTGAGCCATGGGGCCGGCCCAGATTTTATTTTTTGCTCCTTGTTTTTCTGTGTTGGCCACTATTTTTTTCCCGAGACATTTGTTTTTTAAGACACATTAGTAACCTTGATTAAACTACTCTCACTTTCAACAGACCCAAGGGATAGGAATTCACTTTCTTTTTCTTATGGTACAAATTTAATTAATTTTACTTTTGAGGGCAGTTTTCCTGGGAGGATCTCTCTTGTTCCTACTGTGTACCAGTTTTGTGATTCTGTAAGTCCACAACAGTGAAAGTAGCCAGGTTTTGCCTGTAAAGAAGGACTTGTGATATTTAGTTGTAGCAATCATGATACTTAACGATGTTATTACAGACTCTAGCTCTAGGAGACATCTCACAATGTCAAAGTCTTACAAAGGAAGAGGACAGTAC
>NW_007728453.1:1870-61492 GCF_000696425.1 Galeopterus variegatus | reverse complement strand
AGACTCTAGCTCTAGGAGACATCTCACAATGTCAAAGTCTTACAAAGGAAGAGGACAGTACATTTTTAAAATTTTGTTTCATTTTCTTAACCGTGGTCAGACAGGAAGATTCTGCAGTCCTGTTTGGTAACCTGTTCTGGTGTTTAATCATTTTTACTGCCAAGCATTTTTTCTCTGTTGGAAACCAAGCTATCTTGTAATTAAACTCATTATTTTTAGTTTAGATACAAAGGTCCCTTTTGATTTTGTAAGTACTAAACCCAGATACCTGAGATATTACATTTTTGGAGGACATGAATCTGCAAAGGGCAATTGCACTGCCTGCCAGATTCCGCATTGAGACAGAAGTGGTCTGCCAGCATGTCCACCCTTAGTCAAGCCCAGTGAGATTGAATTGAGCAAAGTTCTGTGTAAATTCCTTTACTGTTTTAAGAGAATTATAGGATAGAGAGAACTAATCAATTTTTGCTCATTTCCATTAAAGGCCGTCCATAGAACCTAATAAAATAGAGATGTTTTGAGAAAATATTTAATTTTTTTTCTGCTGCGGCCTTATCGAGGGAAAATGAAGCCAACACGACCTTTTCTTTGAAGCCTCATCCTGTCTCTTTCCTCACTCTATCCAAGGAGAGGGATTTATTGTGTTTCTGAAAATCAAATTTTGGATTTCTCCTCCCCTAGGGAAGGCAGACAGACAGATAGACAGACAGACAGACAGACAGACAGACACACACACACACACACACACACACACACACACACACACACACACACACACGCACACACATATTTTTGAGGGAGAGACAAAAATTTGAGGATGGTTTTGTTACTGGAATGGTCCTAGAGATAACTCTTGCAAGGGGTTGTGTTTCATAACTTAATATGGCAGGGCAGTTAGGCTGGATGATTTGCAGAAAAATGAGATAAAGTAAGTGTTGGAACGTTAACATTAGCTAACACCTCTGTTAAGGTGCTTCTGTGTTGATCCACACCAGGGTGGCAGAGGTATTTCTTCATTTGTGTGTTTATTCATCCACCCCCAGATTCATCTGCAAATGTTGTCCAGTGCCTGTTAAGGGGCAGGCACTGTTCTAGGGCTGGGCGTACAGCAAGGGACAAATTTGGCTAAAAAGGCCCCGCCTTCCTGGTGTTCCCTTTCTAGTCGGGGAGGAAACCAGGAACTGTCAGCCACGGGTGAGTTCTGTTTGCGGGGAGAACTCTCCATTCGTGAGTTCTGGAAGGGGAGACCAGTTCCATCTCAGTCTGTTCTGGTTAAAAAAACCAAAAAAAAGTAACAAAAGCTGCTTTTAGGGATAACTTTGTCCTGCATATGAGCTAGAGCCACATCAGTTTCCCAGGTATTATGAATGTTGACATCAGTCAACTTTTTGTAAAGGATTTTCACCAAAGTATCACTGGAATTTTACAAAACATTCATAAAATGAGAACTCCTTAAAAACTGTATAAGTTCATAAAATAATTGTCCAGAAATGGCATTTTCAGAGTCAAAATAGTACCAAGAATGACCTCTGTCTGCTTATAAACTATCTTTTCCTGAGCAGACGGTAAAGGGAGTGAAAGCTCTTTTTATGGAAAGTAATAAATTTAAATTAAAAAAGAAAAAACTATACTAACACTGTTAATAATATTCTTAAAAGATTTAATGAACAAATGAGGATAACAAGATATATTATCAGCAGGTAAATCCATGTGATTTTTGTACCTAAATGTTGTAAAGTCTTGATTTACATGATGTTAAGCTTGAGTCTGTGGATTCTTATGAGCCTTGAGGTCCTAGATGGAGTATAAGAAGCAAAAAACTGAGAAAGGTACCTTAAAAAAATTGTGGTAAAATTTTATCATATTTTGTAAAATTAATATCTTTATATACATATATATACATTAAAATATATTTATATGCATATATACATGCATATACATTTTTAAAACACTATTTTTTAAATTCTAACTATTGCTACTCAAAGTACCTGTCAGATTGTCACTAGTTTTTTTCCCCCTCCCCCACCTGGTTACTGTAGGAAGGAATGGAGTCTCTCATTATAAACCAAAGCCTTTTTCTTTTTTTTCTGAATTTTCAATAATGCCTTTGCACTAGAAGTCATCTCAGCAGCCTGGGTTGCCTGTCATTACTTTTTTTGATGGTTGTTGATGTGGCCCCCCAAAATAGTTATAATGCCAGTATTTAATGCTCTCTGCCTGCTTCCAAAGGTGCTGTAAAAAGCTATTGAGTGCAATTCTTGGTGGCAGACAAGAACGTAAATTCAAATGTTATCTTAAAACAGAAACAATAAAGCAGGGAGAACAGATCCAGCAGATTCTAGAAAGAGCAAATAAAAGAGAAACATGAATGAAAAAGTAGCTACCAAATTAAAAAATATATATATAAAAAAAAATCTCAGGACCCTCCCCCAACAACAGATTCCGGGGTCGGTTTTCAGTGAGTTTTTGAATCTAACCATTAAGTTAAGTAGATCATTTTAGTCTCAGCTAGTCTTCCTAAGTACACATTCTAAAATAATTATATTGTTTACTCAGATATACAAGGGCACTTAGTGGAAAAATAGGATTGAAATAATACAAATCTTTCCACGAACCCTTGTTAAAATGGATTACAGGTCAGTTGCATATTCTTCAAGCAACATGAATGAATGAATGAATGAATGAATGAATGAATGAATGAATGAATGAATGGAGCCTGGTATTCCCTGAAGGTTGTCAGCTTCCTTTGGTCTGTGGTGCTTCCATTATCAGCAGCATGTTAGTTGGAATGATCTCTACCAAGTAACTTGTAAATGAAGTTCAATGTGCTTTTGCACAGTGGTGTTAAATAAGGAAGCATAAATTCCTTCCAGTACTTTGGGCTATGGAGTTCTGTGTAGGGTTACAAATGTAAGATTTTCCTAAGTTGTTACCCTCCTAAGAAATTTATTTACATGATAACAGAAGTTCAGAAGCAATTCTTGATATCAAACAAAGATAAATTATAGCTTTCAGTATATGAATCTTTGAAGAAACCCTAAACATTCCAAAGGCACAAATTAGAGCACTTCCTTTTATCAATAACAATGGACCCCTGTTTGCTGGTGTTCATTTTTAGGGTGTAAAATATTTGATAAAAAATTGAGATACAGAAAAAAATCCTTTTTGGGAAATTGTTATGAAATATTGTTACAAATCAATCATAAGCATTTTAGTCTATGAAACAGTTTACTTGTAACTGTTCAAAAATATTTCTATTGAAGGAATGGCCACAAACCACTAGATCAGTAGTTTCAGGGAGGCATCAGTACCGGTATATATATTTTATAAAATCGCACACTTCTCAATGGCGAGGCTACCTAAAAGTTATTTCCTATACTATTTGGCCATAATAGTATGTTAATTCAGTTTCTCAAGTGTATGGATCTAATCTTTTAACTCTGAACCTTAATTAGTATTATTCCCTCGATGTAGAGTATTCTCTTTAGGAGTCTGCTTGTCTAATTCCTTGGGTTCCAACTAAGGTATTACTTCTGGGAAGTCCAGTCCATCAAGACTGCAGCTCTCTTTAACCACCTGGCCTAGGAATTTCTGCACTCATATGGTGCCCATTCCCACCCTGTCTGTTTCACCTTGGTTAGTTACTGAATCCTTTAGCTCAAACCCAAACCTAACGACTGATGCTTGATTGCTCATTTTCACCTGCCGTATGTTGCATTCCTGTTTGGTTCACACCAGCAAGCACATTGGTGTTTGCCTCCAAAGTGTGTTCTTAGTCAACCATTTCTGTCCATCTTCATTGTTAATCAATCAAAGCCACACCATTTTGAGTGAACAATTGTAGTAGCCATCTAAGGGTTCTTTTTACTTCTATTATTATTTTCCTTCAGTATAATCCAGCAGCCCCTATGATCTTTTAGAAACATAGATCAAGTGATGTCAGTTCTCTGTTTAAAATAATCCAAAAACATCCCTCCACATTTACAATACAATCCAAACCCCTTAACCTGTCCTACCAGGTCCTGCATAATCAGGCTTCCATTTGTCTCTCTGACTCATTTTTTAAAAAATCACTCCTTTCCCCTTGTCCCACTAGACTTGAGCCACATTGACCTTTTCTCTCTTCTTGCACACTCCCACCCTCAAGACTTTTGCACTACTGTCCCCTTACTTCAAAAGTTTTCGCTGATCTCCATGTTGTAATTCCTCCTCAGTAGTAGCATTGGACCCTACGGGTGTCTAACATTTTGTCGTGTGTTTAATTCAGTTACCCTGAACCAGATAAGCAGTGGGTCATACAGCATATATCAGTGAAATCTTGAACCATTTAAAAATTAGTGCTTAAATAATTCTCACAGTTGACTATGATTAGCATTGCTGCTTAAGAACAACTTAGTAAGCAGGATTTGGGGCTAGAATTTAAACACAATTTATTGGATATCTTCAAATTATAAAAATGAGTCATACAGATGAGAGAAATAACTGTTAGCAGATCTTTTAGATTAAGCCACAAGCCATCATAATTTGCAGCAGCAAGCATTGTAATGCTAATCACAATTATGAATCAGCTGTGATTGTTTCCTATTCAATCACGGATCATGTTTAGTTTGGAAGTTTGCATTTTCCCTGATAGGTTTTTCTTTGATAGCCTTTTAAAAATAAAGATTTAAAAACTTGAGATGAAATTCACATAACATAAAATTAACAAAAATCAACATCTTTGATAGTCTTTTTACTTTGATTTTTATCTATATTACTATAGTTATTTAATATTCTCTAAAAAGACTCAGAATGTCTTTCCAGTTCTTTTCCAGGAAAAGAATTCTTTAGTCTCCCCAAATAATATGCCCACTGGCTCTTTGGACAGTCTCTCTGAAATCTATGCCAGTTCCACTCTTATAAACTGTGAGCCTGTGTTTCTTGTGCCAGGTTCCACTCCGGGCGCAGGTGGGCATCAGCACAGCCAGTCCGCCATGGCTCTCAACCACCTGGTGAAGAAATCTGTTAGGGGTGTGGGAAGACTGTTTGTGACTTTTATTGACTATTTCTTTGCCTTTGGATCTGTGAACAGAAAAATCTGTTATTGAATAAAGCCCCATGAATTCAATTCAGACCTGGCATTATTGATTTTCAAGTAGAGCTAGTGCCGTAATTCTGTTACACTGTTGGTTACATTCAGGGTCAATAGGAATGATCTCTTAAGAGATCAGAAGATATTCTTCATTTGGATCAGATAGGAATGTGTTCTTCCATCTGTCCAAGTAGGAATGTGTTCTTCCATCTGTCCAAACGTTTAAGTTTTTAATGATTTGGTACATTTTTGGCTGATAATATTAGACCAACTACATCCATATTCTCGTGAGCAGAGAGAGAAGCATTCTGTAGTATACAGATGACGTGGTTAGAAACATTAACTAAGAATATTCTTGGGCCGGCCCGGTGGCGCACTGGATAAGCGCGCCACTTGGGAAGCGCGGCGGCGCTCCCGCCCGAGGGTTTGGATCCCACATACAGACCGGTTCCCGCTCACTGGCTGAGCGAGGCGCGGGAGCAACGCCGAGGGTTGCGATCCCATTGCCGGACATGGAAAAAGACAAAAAAAAAAAGAATATTCTTACTCATCCACCGGCCCACCTATCCAATCCCTGCCATCAATTAATTTTTCTGAATCCTCATCATGATTTCACTTGATAGTCCTTATATTTAAAATAGTATAACTGTAAGTCTGAAACAGCAGTTCGCCCCAGTTTGGTACCAGCTTTGCATTTGGCATCAGCAAGATACGTTTCTTAACAAGAGCCCTGCTGAGGTTATGTTTATGAAGGCCAAAACTGTGAGTGCTGGGTTATATTGGCTTTGAACATCTTCCTGTCTAAAGTCATTGTGGCTGTGCTTTGTGGATGAACTATAGGAGTCTGATCAGCCTTGAGTGAACTTGGCCCTGTACTTCTTCAGCTCATGTCAGGGGAGTTGAGGTGGACTTTTCTATAGGAATGTGTCCTTTTTATTCAGCTCCTCATAAGTGTTCATCAGCTCTGCTCTACATGGCCCTGTTGCTGAACCATCATGATGCTGATGCTGTCTGCATCACCTCGCATTAAATAAGATGCATACAGCTACTTTTCTGCAGGGGAGTGTACTTTCAGGGGAGCATAATCTCAAATTTATCGCCACCCACTCAGTATCATTCAGAGCTTGCTTGAGAATTTAGGGAGAATTGCCTGAAATATGCAGTCCAACTGTTTCTCCAGGTAATCAAAAATCTATCCCTGGATTTAGCAGACCATTGAGAAATCCTTTATTTTGCATTGTATTGTTTGTCTGTACTTTGATTAAACTGCATCTTGGTGTTTTAAAAAGAATACATCTGAGTGTTAATGCATTCACATTGTAATTCAGAAGATGGATCTTTTTTCAAACTAAATTAAAGGTACAGAGATCATTCACAAAAGCCATCTGTCACTATTAGAAAGTTATAATTAGGGTCATAATTTTTAATGTCATAGTCATATGTTGGAAAAGTAAAGCTTTGAGACATCGGTTGGAGGTTTCCCCCTCCTCTGTAATGTCACACTGCTTCCAAATTTGGAAATCTGGCTAAAATTTTCTCTTTCTGTTTTTAAAAGTTAAATTTATTTTTTATTGTTGATACCACTGGGCACATTATCTTCTTGAATATAATATTCCTTATTAAATATTTCTTCAAAGTGCCAATCTTCAGCTTGACACTTGAATTTATACTTCTGTGTATTAATTAGGCATATACAAAACACAGGGAATTAATAACTGCACTTTAGTTACAGACTAAAAGACTTTAGAGTTGATTTTCAAAATCCATTTGCTTCAAATAATTTTAGTAATCAATAATAGTTAATCAAAAAATTTGAAAAAATGAACACTATTTCAATTTAATTTACTTTTTCAGTTGTTTATTCATTTGACAGATATTTATTTTTGTATCTACTATGTACCTGAAACTGTGATAACCTATGCTTAGTTCTTTATTTCTATCATAATTGCTTAATGTTTGGAAATTAAGATATTTTATATTATATTCTATATTAGTCAAATTTAAGCATGATGCTGTATCATCAAACAATAACCACCAACAAAAGTCAGAATGCACTAAATATGTTTTATTTGCAGGCAAAGACTTAAAATGATATATTTAGTTACAGTATTTAATAAATTTTATGTTTCTTCCATCAGAATTTGTATTCTTTCAAGAAGAGCCTTTTTAAAGATGAGAATTAAATTGGTCATGCACAACTCCTGATGTAATTGAACTATTTGGCTTTCTAAAATAGAACCATTTGATTTTGTTGACACTTAGCAAATAACGCATTATATTAGATATAATTGCTTTGTGATCTTAGTAGTTTTAAAGTTATAAATGACTCCCTCTTCTTAGTAGGACGTTGTGAATTTAGCATATTGTGAATTTGTTATATATGTGATTCAATATACACAGCAAATTCATATCAAACTGGTTGATATACATATTTATTAGTGTGCCAATAATCTGGTCAACTTTTGGGTTATTATTATTAATTTTTTAAATCAATAAGTAGCCGTATGACCACAATTTCATATTCACTAGTAAAGTACAACTGCTTTTTAAGCCATTAGAATTATTTGGCATTTAAGCATTGCCTTCTTCTTTTTCTTTTTTGTCTTTTTCGTGACCGGTAAGGGGATCACAACCCTTGGTGTGGTGTCGCCCATACCGCACTCAGCCAGTGAGCGCACGGGCCATTCCTATATAGGATCCGAACCCGCAGCGGGAGCATTGCTGCGCTCCCAGCGCCGCACTCTCCCAAGTGCACCACGGGCTCGGCCCTTAAGCATTGCCTTCTACTTTAAGTGATGCCATTATTGTTTGAGAACTTTACCTATCAATTTGGTCAGTCTGGAGATGTGACCCATTATAGAGTGAAGTAGAATAACTACTTACTGAGACAGAATATAAATTTACAACCTCTTAAGCCAGAACATGGGAGAAATCTTTTTAGCCTTAAAACTGTTGGATGTCTATAAGGAAAAAGGTGTTAATGTGCCTTGTGAAATTCCTCAATGGTGAATACATTTCTTGTTCTATATGATTCATTTCCAAAGAGTTCCTTTAATCTGTCTGAAGCTGCTCTGGAATTTGGTTGGGTTTGCCAAGATGTGGCAAAAATGTACAGTATCTCATCCTGACTAATTCTAGCACACAGTCTGAAGAAGACAAAATTAGGTGGTCTTCATAGGAAAGAAGAGGAGTAAAAATCACCTCTTTAAGAGCTCCTCTCCCAATTCTGAGAGTGATTTTGTGAATTAATGTGTATATTACAATTGAGTTAGAAATAAGGAAGCATTTTAAAATCATGTGGGTAATTCAACACTATACCACCCAGGAAGGGCATTCTCTTCTGTCTGTAATGGAAAAGATCTTTAAACCTGGATATAGCTCACCACATACATTGTTTTAGTGTGTCCACATATATTGTTTAAATGTTTCCAGATACCCAGTGTGCCTGTATGAATGAATCTGTCTCTCTCTTTTTTGTTAGGAATGCAAATGGAGTGCTATATATTGGATTTCTCTTGTAGTCTTGGTTTGCTTTATATGCCTTCTGCTTATATTGAGCCTGGCTTAGTTGGGGTTAGCTTGTGAATTTAATGAGATCATCGTGATGGCCATAATTGCAAAATGGAAAATGTCACCACTGCATGCCAGTTTGCTTAAATCATTTTTAAGTACCCACCTGTGCTGCTAAATTCTCCATTTGAATTTTATTGGCCAATATGTTTTTGCTCCGATATCGGTTCCTTCAACTCTTACACCTAGGTAAATTAATCTGGGTGTGTGCCCCGCTGCCCTTTAGCTTCTGTCCTGTTCTAATAAAGGCACCATCTGCTTAACAGGTAGATGTGTAGGCCTTTCTTATTTTAAAAAAGCATGATTTCTTAAAGGCAATAGGAGCCATAACACTTCAAAATGTGTTATTGGGGAGATGTTAAATTTCTGCCATTGATGTGCTGAAATGTATGTAGAGAATGAGAAATAGCATCCAAAACAATACTGGTTTTCTTACTACATTTTTCCATCTCCTGCCTAATAACTCCGTTTCGTTATTTCGTGAATATCTGCCTTTTCTGATAGAGGCTTGGTGAGCTGGGTACAAGACAGCTTTGGGGATTTACCTATCTAGACTATACTTTTTTCCCGTTTAATCCTGCTGTCCTGTTGGTGACACTACCATTACATAAGGCATTATTGTAGAGTGAAATGGCAGCTTTGAAGTCTGAAACAATGAGAGGAAAGAAGGAAAAGGGGAGGAGTGAGGATAGTACCACTAAGGAAGTGGTAGAAGGTGGGTATGATGTCTGGGGATCCTCATTCTTTCTGCCCAGTATATATATATATATAGGTTGGGCAGTTGTAAGTGAGGACATGCTTGTACCATAAGAGTCGCCCTGATGCAGTGTTATTAGGGTTGTTGATTCAGTGCCTGGTGTAGAGCATGGGCTCTAAGGGCTTCCTGAAGTCAAACCGTGACCTTGGGCAAATTAGTTAACCTCTCTGGGCCCCAGTTCCTTCATCCATAAAATGGGAAAAATAATAGTATTACTTCTTAGAGCTGTTGAGAGGATTAAATGAGCTCTTACAGGTAAAGTGCTTAGAAAAATGCCTATTTAACAATAACTAATATTAAATGTGGGAATAGCAATTAGAGTGAGTTAAAAAGCATTAATTATGAACCATTTTAGGAAGAAACAGTTATTTTATAGCTGATGTGAATAGACCATACTGTATGTGAAACTTCTTATGGTTTTTCTAAAGAAACCATGCACTTTTCTGACTTTTTGCCTTTCCTTTTGCCTGGAATGCCTTTCTTCTAGAAATTTTTACTGATCCTTCAGGGCTCATCTCAAATGTCATCTTCTTGGTGAATTCTTTCTGAACTCCTCCAGGCAGAATTAGTTATTCCCTTCCTTGGGCTCTCATGGCTCTTAGTTAATATCTTTAATCTAGCCCATTTCATTATAATAGATTATCTTCTTACATTTGTGTATTCTCTCCTTGATGGCTAATGCAGAGTCTTCCCATAATTTTCATAATCAATATGTGGAATCTGTGTACATGAAACAGGTAGATGTTGCTGATACTTGATCAGAGAGGTATAGTGATTCTCATAGTTTTTATGAGTCAGATTCTCTTCATATCTCGATCACTGCCATGTCTTTTACCCTGAATATGTGATCCTGCTTTGAGAGTGTAATACACATCTACTTCATTTCTAGCAAATGCTCCAGGGAACTGGTGAACTGATCTCTTTGGTTTGTGGAAGAGAAAATGTTTTACTTTTCTTCCTTCCCTTTTTTTTTCTCCTTTTCTCCTTTTCCATTTCCTTCTCCTCCCCTCTGACATCTCCCCTTCCTCCTTTTTTTTGCGATACCATAGTTAGTATATTTAAAGCTCTTGCTTATTTTTGCTCTTCTCTTTAAATATTTACTTTATCTTAGTATAAATAGATCTTCATTATATTCATAAAGTATTTTATCACATTTCTGTGAAATTTTAATTAAAAACCAATTGAATATTTTCTATTTTTAAACTATTTTAAACTACTTGTAATGTTACTCCCCCATGTCTATCATTAAATCAGTGTTTTATCTTATAACAGATGGTGTCCTATAATCAAGAAAAAATTAGTAATATTATGACATTGAATTTAAAAATAATAGCCATATATAAACATGTGGGGTTACCTGATAAGAAATATATAGTGGTGTATTATTTTTAGATGGATTAATAATAATGTGTGTTTTTTCCTGATATCTTTACAGGTGTATTACAAATCATCTGTATTATAATGCTGTGTCACCTAATCCAAGGGGAAATAAAACATGAACTTTTATAGGCTTTTATTTATAATGGATCTTTTAAATATGTTTCCTCAGAAAGAGGAAATTTAGCCCTAGAAAACAGGAAAGGATTTTAGAAACTCCCCTCTGCTTTGGAAAGTGACTGTTGGCCTATTGGGCCAGTGATCGTTGCAAACAGTATCCGTCACATTCTGAATTACCTCTATTTAACAAATGAGATAAAAGTAACTTATTTAAGAGTGAGATTATTGGCAGCTCCATAACTATTGGTATAAAGAGAGTGCTGGTAACATGTCTGAAGCACCAAGTATGAGTGGCATTTTAAGTAAATATAGAGGCCGTCTTCTGATATGTATAAGTTCCTTCCAGAAAATTATAAAGGGATCTTCCATATAAAATTATTTTCTTACTGGTTTTACTTTATCAGCCAAAGTAGTGGCTTTGTTGAATAGAGGACTGAACACTTGGGTTTGGGTCTCAATTTTAAAACTTTGCTGTGTGAATTAGGTCAAGTCATTTAAGTCCTCAGAACCTCAATTTCTTCATCTGTAAGATAAGAAAGATTGAAATAATTGATTTAGCACTATATTTTATCAATCTTTATATAGACATTAGTGATGCCAGTAAAGCGTGAGCCTATAAAGTTTTTCCAATTATTTAAAGAAATTAGATTTAAAATATACCTTTAATTTACCTTTGACATTTTTTTACAAAGTTCTTTATTTGCAAGTGACAGGAATATCAAGATTTAGTGTTTAAGGTTATTTTGTAAATGATGTTAAATGATTCTAATTACTTATTACTCTAACTACTCTGTTTAATTAATGGATTGAGATGGATCCCCTTTAGAACAGCAGGGAAGGTGGTTGTTTTTAATTTCATTGTGGCACACAGAATTTGGTGAAGAAAACCAGTAGCCCTCTTTCAGGTAGATTACATAAGTTAGCTGTTTGAAATTCTTGGTGTAAAAATGTCTTAGTGTCTTGCATCCTTTCGAAATAGGAAATGTCATTCTCAATCATTTTCAATATTCCCAATTTATTGTTTACTTTGTCACTGTTTTACATTTTGCAAGGCTTTTTAAAAAATGATTATTCATGGAATTTGTTACCTCCATTCAAAAGCAAGTTATAGCACACATCTTGGGGAAATTATCCTGCATTGGTAGGTGACAGAAAGAGAGGAAGAGGAAAAATACATGATGTCTTTAATAAACTCTGGAATTTTGTAGGGCAGATAAATCTATATTTTTGTAGCCATAAAAGAAAACAAGTAGAATGAAGTAATTATTGAAACAAAGGAACAAAATCATACAGTAATTCAGACCTGGGAGAAATTATTTCTAGTTGGGAGAATTGGCATCCTGGTTTCTGTTAATTCATGCTGGATTTCTAAAGGTAGAAATGGTGGGAAAGGAAGAAAAGGATCTTGGGGGCAGAGCGGACGGCTTGATTAGTGGTTTGTGCCAATTAGTACTTGTTAAAAGGAACATATTGGGAAAATAAGAACAGAAAGGTAGAATTAGGTCAGATTACAAAGGATTTCGAATTCTTGTCAAAGAATTTGAACTTGATTTTTTCTAGATTTGAGGAAGTTACTTCAGGTTTTTGAGCATGGGAGGGCATCACTGTGTTTTAGAAAGATTAATCTGGCCACGAGGAATAACATAGTCAGGAGACTGATAGGTGGAAGGAACAGGGAGACCAGGTACGAGGACAGCATTATCAGGCAAGTGTCAATAAACAGCTAAAGAAGGGAGATGTCAATAAAAATCACAGAGGAGGAGTAGACTTGGACAGTTAAAATAAGCAGGAAATAGCCACTGGTATCTGGTTATCAGGGGAGTGTGAGAGGAGGAGAGGGAAGGATTGGAGACGCTGTCAGAATTTCAGCTTAGACCACCAGAAGGGGTGGTTGGGAAGACCATTACCAGAAGAGTGAAGGGAGGCTGAGGTTGGTAGGGACTGGGCAGAGCGGGCAATGGGAAGGGGATGAGGAGCTACTTTTTGAATTCATTGACATTTTGGCAGATAAGTCAGCTCTGCAGCTGGAGATGTCCAGCAGGCAGCTGGCCACGCAGTACTAAGAAAGTATAGGAAGTCAGATCTCCAGGAGGGCACTTGAGTAAATAGTCCTAGGAATTAAGATTAAAAGTCAGTGCTTTACCAGGTCAGGTAAAAGGCATAAAGAAAAATCATGATTTGTAATAATGAATATGCTAATAATAATAAAAATAAATAAATTAAAAAAAAAAAGTCAGTGCTCAATTTGGCAGTGAGTGTAGGTATTTTTTTTTTTTTTTTTACTGTGAAACCAAATGCCATGACTACTTTGGAGGAGTAAATGGGGCTGAGAGATTTGTTTTGAGGAAAGTGAGAGAGTTACACGTGTTTCCACTCTGAGGGAAGAGTCAGAAAAGAGAACATGGTGAATGCTGTAAGAGAGGAAAATAATGCTTCCAAAATTCTGCTTCAGTTTCTATAGCATTGGTTAAAATTGAAATTAAGGTGCTCTAATGGCTACCAAGACTGAATTATTGTATTGGTAATAAAGACACCAGTGAAAGTATTAGGATTTGTAGCTAGTTAGATTATATACATGGAAGAAGTGGTGAGATGCCCCTGGAAAGAAACCAGAGGACATAATTGAGCTTGAGCACAAAAGTAAAGCAAATTTCAAATATAGAGCAGCCACAGTAAACTTCCCTGATGCTGGCTCCACAATGAATGAATTAATGCTGAGTAGATCTGCTTGGGAAAAAAATTTGTCTTCCACCTTCATCACATATTTCAGATACCTCTATAGGCCACCTGACTTATGAAAAGCCACGTAATTATACTATTTTGAGTTTTATTTTTATGGTTTGTGCTTTCCATGGAGAAATTTGATAGGACAATCTGTTTATGAGGTATGTGTATTTGATCCTTTAGCTTACCTTTGACGTATTGACATTGTTAATTTTCAGAATTAAACATTTTTTGAACTTTGTTAAAAAATCCATTTTGCTTATTTTTGGCTTGTAAATAGTACTTGATCTAAACTCACTACTATTAGCATTTATTTAGATTTTTCAAAGGAGGTGGTTGAGAAGCTGGAGGACTCAGATAAAGAAATTGATTTGATTTGATTGGTGAAAACCTACCAAATTTATGAGAGAATGTAATAATAAAAATATTTATGAACTCATCTGGTCTAAATATTTACCCTAGTGTCGTTTAGTCTTCTATTACGTATTCGGATCAACCTTATGTAGCATGGAACAAAGCCTAATGCACAATTTGATGAAGGTTAGTTTTGCTTTCTTTGGATCAATTAAATACAATATATTTCGCCTTCCTTATGTGTGCATATAGGATGAAAATGATTGAGGAACATTGAATGATGCTTAAGTATTTTTTTTTTTTTTTTTTTTTTTTTTTTTTTTTCCGGCAACGGGATTGCAAACCTCGGCGTTGCTCCCACGCCTCGCTCAGCCAGTGAGCGGGAGCCGGTCCGTACGCGGGATCCGAACCCTCGGACGGGAGCGCCGCCGCGCTTCCCAAGCGGCGCACTATCCAGTGCGCCACCGGGCCGGCCCGATGCTTAAGTATTTTGAAAATATAAACAAAATTGGAGATTTTATAAAGCCTCGTTCTAAAACTGAAATAGGAAAAAAAAAATCAATTTCTAGCTTAGAAACTTGCTGTTGACACTAGGCTGAGCAAACAGTTTTCTTTTCAGACAATATTTCTGTAGCTGTAGCACAGAAATTAGGGCCTGACAGTGACCGATAGTTCACTCTCATGGCCTTGATCTTTCAAAGAAATCAAATATGGACTTGGAAAGTTATTAATTAAAAAAACATGTTATGAACTGGTAGGTATTTATTTAAAGAATAAATGAAAGTCCCAATTTACATTTTAAAATTAAATCTATGTTTTATCTCTCACCTTTTAAATTGACTTACCATGGTACTACAGAGATTATTTCAACAAATATCTGAAAAGCCCTCCTCATCACAGGGTCAGTAGTAAACAATTTGTCATCCTTAGCATGCTCTCAGAAACACCTGCAAGTTTCCTGACCACAAGGTACCACTCTAGCCTCCTAAATCAAGTTTCCCTCTCCCAGCTCATCAAGGACCAGACTATTTAAATACCCAAATGGCATTCCCACCTCAAACAAGAATCTGCTTTCCTCCCCCACTTTCTGCAGTTCTATTCCAATTCTATTCCACTTTCAAGACATTTCCATTAGTTCAGAATAATTCCTCTTGGGAAGTAGGTAGATTTGGTAACAATTGGGTTTACACGTGGCCACAACTGCCATTGCGTGCTTTGTATTCTCCAACACTGAGATTGTTGCCTGTGTATCATTGTCTTAGTCCATTGTTTGCTGGTATAACAGAATGCTATAAACTGGGTAATTTGTAAAAAAAAAAAAGAGAGAGAGAGAGAGAGAGAGATTTATTTGACTCATGATTCTGGAAGCTGGAAAGTCCAAGATTGAGGGTCTGCATCTGGTGAGGGCCTTCTTGCTGTTTCAAAACATGGAGGAAGTCATCTCATGGCGAGCAAAATGGGTGCATACTTGAGTGCACATGTGTGTAAGACAGAGAAAGAGAGAGGGAGAGATGGGGGTTGAACTTCATCCTTTTATCAGAAGCCCACTCCTGCAACAACTAACCTACTACCAAGATAACAGCATTCCTTCTGATTAAAAAGTCACATTTACATTTTTAGCTTTTCCTTGACTTTTTCTCTAACAGACATATTTAGGTAAAGCTCTTTCATTTTAAGTTGCTCTGTGAATTGGATTTCCTGGCTTACTAACTCAGTATCTAAATGGGATGATCTAAATAGAGTTCATGGAACATTCTGTTGATTTTATATCAGTTGGAGTGTTGTGATTGAGGATTCCTACTCTATAATCAATCTCAGTTCCCACTCAGGGTTCCCTGAAGCTGAGATTATGGTCTGGATGATTTACAACCCTCATCTCTTTGGATACAGGACATAGTATGTTGTTGTAGAGAACAGCAGCCTGCCCTGGAAGATGAGAGGCTCTGAGGCTGAAGACTGGTTTAAATAATTAGGGCATTTAGCCTATTTAGACATTCTGCTTGTAAAATATCGTGAATCTTTGGGCTTTAGAAATAAGGCTCTGCAACTGTTAAATTTTGTTAATAATTTATCATGTATATGGAAAATTGATTACTACATTCGTAGCTCTCTTTTTGAAATTCTCTTTTATTCTGAGCATGGCCAATAGTGGCCCTTACCCTATTTTTGCAGGTCTTTCTCTTTGGCCTTGAGACACAAATCCTCACTGCTTAGTGTCCATTTAAATAGCATGGATGAGCAAAGTTTTAACATATTTACTTATTTATTTTCTCTTACTTATTTTTCAAAAGGTGCTACATATATTTAGTTTTGAAAAGGATGTGTAGCTAAAAAGTTACCCTGACTGTAGACTGCAGTTGCTCTACTGAGAGGTGGCCATTGACACCTGTTCCTTTGTGCTCTTCCAGAAATACTCGATATAGTGCTTTTTATTTTAAAGTGCAACATACATGCAGAATAACATATTAAACGTATATGGAAAGTATAAAGAATCATAATTAAAACAGTTACTCAGGAAAATGTTATTGCTTGTTCTTTAGAAGCTATCTGTCTTTGTGTGCTTCCTTGATTGTATCTCTGTCTTTTCTCTCAAAAAGTAACTACTAATCTGAGTCTTGTGGTAATTATTGTGTGTCCAGCAAGAAAGCAGGGACACTACATCCTAAATGCCCTTGTTATGTACAGTATGTGTGAAAGAAACTAATTATTCAGGGTATTTTTAAACCTCAATGCAGATGTTTCTGTGTAATCACAATGCTCCTCATCTGAGTTGCAACTTTGCTTCGACTTTAGCCATGACATGATTTAGGTATTTGAAAGATAATTCCACCTGTAGAGCACTTTAGTAACTCCCAACTCCCAATCAGAATGCTACTTTTGAATGCTCTAAAATTAAAAAAAAACTGTCTTTCATTTTCCAAATCTCCATTCTACATTAGCAGGTGTGCAATATGTCTAAAATGACATGAATATATTGCATTTTAAGTGCATTTAAGAATTTATAAAGCATTCATGGTTCTTCATTCTTTAAATCCCCAAAACTACTAATTTGTGAAAGTAAATAAGGGAAAAAAGGTTTTGTGATGGAAAGGAATAGCAGGGAGAATGGAGAGACTGACATATGTATTAGAAATTTGTGGTAATTTAGCAAGTGCGCAAGGATGCTGAGAGAGGTGCTCGTCGTGATTTGAAGACAGTGAAGGCTATTTTCTTTCTTTTCATCTGCCATGTATCAATTCTCCTCTGGTTTGCTGCTTCTCCCATTTCTCGTTTGTGAGGGCTTTGGGCTCTTTCTTTTTCCTTTTACATATTAAAAAAGTCTATTTTGTTTTAAGTGATATTGCAGTTGGCATTGGGAAGACAATAATGTCTTCTCCTTCACTGTGGCATACTCAAGCTCTAAAAAGAAAGGAAAGGAGGAAAATGGATTTAGAACATATGGAGGCTAAATTTTTCATGGTGAAGTAATTCTGACCTTTCTGAATAATTATAAGAGACTGACATTCTCACCCTCCAGATGTTAAGGAAAAGTTTTCCAACACGTTGGCATCTGATGGTCCTGAGAAAGCCCCAAGGTGAGACAAAATGTAAAGAAATTTATTAGAACATGCATCTCCGTAAGCTTTCTGAGTTCCCTGAAGACCATCCAACTTTTTGGAGTATCATGAGAGAACCAAAGTTGTAGGGAGAAAACTCAATTTCCTCTCAACTCAGTCCTACTTGAAAACAACTTAAGTCTCAGCTGCTGTAAAGGATATGAAAATGAATCCTCTTTATTTGAAACATTTGGTTTTTTGATTATTCATATTGTCTGCATTCTGTACTATAATCGTATCCAACTGTTAAACAAACCTTTTATAAGTACTGAAACTGAACTGAAAAGCAAGAAACGAGACACGTTTGTGAATCTAGCTAGAGTCTCGGTAAGAGGAGACATCTCCCTAGATTGAAGATCTAGAAGGTAATAGAAAGTTAGACAGACTGAGGTACAGTTTTTTTCTTAACCACTTTTTCCCTATAAATCCCAGAAATATGAGGAGTGAAATAATGTCAAACATGGCTCCCATTTCCTCAGACCTTTGAATGGTCTTTCTTGATAGCAGAGATGTACCATTTTGTAAGGTATTGACGTCAATGTTGAACCAGTGAAACTCCCTTCTCTGATAGCCGCTAGTAGTCTTATTTATATTTACCTTATTTTAAAAATAAGAACAAACCAATGATTAGCTTTCATAAATGTTTGAGATACTGTGTAAGAATATACCTAATTTTATATTTTAAACTTTTACCCTTAAAGTATGTTTTAAAATCAGTATACAGCATAATTTAGTATTTTGCCTATGATTCATTGCTTAATGAGGCATTTAACAAAATAAATTGGAAGTGCACATTTATAATTCTTTTACCTATTCTGTCAATGTATTTCTTAAGGAGTAAAGAACTTGAAATATATAACCTGCTGCTTCTCCATTTTGGACGTAAAAATATTGTCTCCTCAAAAGTGTGGCATTGAATTTTCTATTGTTGTAGTGAGTACATTGTCTCGGTGAACACACAGTTTCTTTCAGAGAGTCACCAGGGTAGTCATCAAAAAGAAAAGTAGTGTAAGTATCATTTAATGAGCTGTACTACACTAATATTCTTTTGAGCTCCACTTGATGAATTGACTGGATATTTTTAGTACTCTGTTAGAATAGTTTTTATTCTTTTCCTTCCCTTTGGTGTGATGAATTCTTTTAAAATGGTTTTGTTCAAACCCAGGGAACTGAAAATATCTGAAAAGAATATTATTTTGCAGTTTGTCAGAAAATATCTCATCAATACTTGACTGCCTTGTAATCTCAAGCATTGTTAGTATAGTGTTTACTTATGAGTTCTTGGGTGAGAGGGGTTGGGACAGGCATTCTGTCTGCTCATAAATGTCCAGCTGCACAACTGGGCAAAGACGCTCAACCTGGCAGTCAGAGCAGGCTGCCCTAGGGAGCTCCCATTGTTCAGCCGTGTTCAAGCAAA
This sequence comes from Galeopterus variegatus, assembly GCF_000696425.1. Taxonomy (NCBI): domain Eukaryota; kingdom Metazoa; phylum Chordata; class Mammalia; order Dermoptera; family Cynocephalidae; genus Galeopterus; species Galeopterus variegatus. The sequence goes on along the minus strand of NW_007728453.1, from coordinate 42,506 downwards.
CTATAGGATCGTGCTGTAGCAGTGCAGTGTCCAGGCAGACGGGTAGAGAACAAGGACAAATCCAGGCCTGGGGTATGTGAATGTGTAGTCTTCCCAGGGTCAAGAACTCAGGATTTTAGAGTCCAGTAAATAGGCCATGAGAACTTGAGATTAGAAAGTCCTAACAGCTGGGGTACCCAGAAGTATCATGGATTGAGGAACTTAGGTGGAAAGGCCCTGTTGTCAGATGGGGGCCCTTTAGGTGGACTGTCCATCGAGGGCATCTGCTGGTCATCTCTGGATAGAGTTGCCATGTGGGTGACAACCAGAAGACTTTACACGAATCCTCCACAGATGCATGGCTGGGATGGTTTAGATTCTTTCTGCCTCTGGCAGGATTGGCTCAGGAAAGGGTACATGAAGTTGAGATCAATGAAGACAATGGAAGAGAGTCTTTACTTGTTTATCTGCTTTTTATTTTTTAAACAGCTTTATTGAGATATAATTCACATGCCATACAATTTACGCATTTAAATTGTACAAGCTAATGGTATTGACTGTATTCACAGAGTAGCACAACCATCACTACAGTCTATTTTGGACAGTTTCATTACCCGCCCAGAAAACTCACATCTCCTAGCCATTATCTCTTAATCCCCACATACTACCAACTCGTGTAGACTGAGAATCTACTTTCTATCTACCTCTATAGACTTGCCATTCTGGATATTTCATATAAATGGAATCATACAATTTGTGGTCTTTTATGACTGGCTTTTGTCACTTAGCATCATGTTTTCAAGATTTGTCCATGTTGTAGCTTGTATCTGTGTTTTCCTTCTCTTTATTGGTAAATAATATTTTGTTGTATAGATAGACCATATTTTATTTATTCACTCATCAGTTGATGGACATTTGGGTTGTTTTCACTTTTTGGTTATTATGAATAATGCTGCTATAAACATTTGTACACAAGTTTTCATGTGGGCGTAGGTTTTCATTTCTCTTGGGTATTCCACTAGAGGAGAATTGTTAGGTTTGTTCATATGTTTTTAATCATTTGTGTATATTTGGGAACATTGTCACTTAGTGTGAAATGGTTTTTAAATAAAATCTACAATATAAAACCTCCAGTTATTTGTGGTTGCCTTTAAAAAACTTTTTATATTTTCCTATTGATGCAATAATATTTTTTCAATTGATAGACTTCTCACTATTAGTAACAGATAGCCTTTTTTTCTTAAATCTGTTATAAAAATATTTAAGCCTAGTTCTCAATTTTTCTTTTTTAAATTTTTAAAAATTTTAACATGTACTTGTATTTGTGGGGTGCAGTGTGTTGTTTTAATACATAAAGATACTGTATAATGATTTGCTTAGGGTAGATAGCATAGTTAGTCCACCACTTCCCCCTGCCCTGCCCCCCACCCAGGATCTCTGATAACCATTATTCAACTCCCTACTTCTGTGAGAACCACTTTCCCCCCTGCCCCAAGATTCCACATACAGGTGATATCATGTGGAATTTGTCTTTCTGTTCCTGCCTTCCTGGCTTACTTCATGGTAGTCTCCAGTTCCATCCATGTTGTTGCAAATGATAGGATTTCACATTTATTTGTTGATTTATTTATATCTGAGTAGAATTCTATATTGTGCATATATACCACAGTATTTTTAACCATTCACCCATTGCTGAGCATTTAGGTTGATTCCATTCTTGGCTATTGTGAATAGTGTTGCGATGGACATGGGGGTGCAGGTGTCTTTTTGATACATTGATTTCATCTCCTTTGGGTATATACCCAGTAGTGGCATAGCCAGATCTTAAAGTAGATCTAGTTTTTGTTCTTTCAGGAACCTCCATACTGTTTTCCACAGTGGGTGCTCCAATTTACATTCCCACCAACAATGAAAGAGAGTCTCTGCATCCTTCTCAGCATTTGTGATTTTCTGTCTTGTTGATGATAGCCATTCTAACTGGAGTGAGATGATATCTCATCTAGTTTTTGTTCTTTCAGGAACCTCCATACTGTTTTCCACAGTGGGTGCTCCAATTTACATTCCCACCAACAATGAAGGAGAGTCTCTGCATCCTTCTCAACATTTGTGATTTTCTGTCTTGTTGATGATAGCCATTCTAACTGGAGTGAGATGATATCTCATTGTGGTTTTCATTTGCATTTCCCTGATGATTTGTGATGTTGAGCACATTTTATGTACCTGTTGACCATTTGTATGTCTTCTTTTGAGAAATGTCTGTTTAGGTCCTTTGCCCATTTTTTAGTTGGGTTTTTTTGTTGCTACGTTGAGTTCCTTATATATTCTGGATATTAGCCCCTTATCTGATGTGTACTTTGCAAACACTTTCTCCCATTCTAGGTTGCCTTTTCACTTTCTTGATAGTGTCCCTTGCTGTACAGAAGCTTTTTAATTTGATGTAGTCTCATTTGTCTATTTTTGCTTTTGTAGTCTTGGTCAGAAAAGTGCTGTCCACTCCCATTTTGTATAGCATTTTTCCTATGTTTTCCTCTAGTAGTTTCATAGTTTCAAGTCTTAAATTTAGGTCTTTAAATGATTTTTGAGTTGATTTTTTTTTTGTATGGTGAGAGGTAGGGGTCTAGTTTCAATCTTCTGCATGTAGATAACCAGTTGTCCCAGCACCATTTATTGAAGAGGCTGTCCTTTCCCACTGTATATTTTTGGTACCTTTGTCAAAAATCAGTTGGATGTAAATGGGTGAGTTTATTTCTGGGCTCTCTGTTCTGTTCCATGGGTCTATTTATCTGATTTTATACCAGTACCATGCTGCTTTAGTTACTATAGGTTTATGGTGTATTTTGAAGTGAGGAAGTGTGATGCCTCCAACTTTGTTCTTTTTGTTCAAGATTACTGTGTAGATTGCTTTGAGCAATGTGGACATTTTGATGATGTTAATTCTTTCAACCCATGAACATGGGATATCTTTTCATTTGTTTGTGTCCTTTTCAATTTCTTTCACCGATGTTTTATAGTTTTTATTGTAGAGGTGTTTCACCTCCTTGGTTAAATTTACTCCCAGATTATTTCATTTTTTGGTAGCTATTGTGAATGGGATTACTTTCTTGTTTTATTCTTCAGTTAGTTTGTTATTGGCATATAGGAAGGCTATTGATTTTTGTGTCTTGATTTTGTGTCCTGCCACTGTACTGAATTCAGCTATTAGTGCTGGTAATTTTTTGGTGGAGTCTTTAGGGTTTTCTGTGCATATGATTATGTCATCTGTGTATGTGGGCAGTTTTCAGTCATTATCTCCTTGAATCTGCTTTTTAGGTCTCTTCCTTTTGTGTTTCCTTCAGATATTCCAGTTATGCAGAGGTTATTTCTCTCAAGGGAGTTCCATAATTGCTGCATTTCTGTTTTACTTTTTTCTTATTCTTTTTTATTTTTGCTCCACTGATTGGATACTTTCATATATTCTATCTTCAAGCTCACTGATTCTTTCCTTTGTTTGGTCAAGTCTGCTGTTAGAGCTTTCTATCAAGTTTTTCAGTTCAGATAATGTATTACTTATTCCTAGAATTTTTGTTTGCTTTTTAATTTATTCTGTTCCTTTGTCAAGCTTCTCGTTCTGCTTCTGAATTGTTTTCCAGATATCATTTAATTTTCTATCTGTATTTTCCTGTGATTCTCTGAATATCCTTAAGAGGCTTATTCTGAATTTTCTGTCAGACATTTCATAAATCTGCTATTCTTTGGGGTTCATTGCCTGTGCTTTGTTTCCTTTGGTGGTGTCATATTTCTTTGTTCTTTCTCCATCTTTGTGTTTTTACATCAATGCCTGGCCATTTGAGGAGTCTGCCACCTCTTCTAGGTTTTATAGGCATTGTTTGGTAATGTTAGACCTTTACTGGTTAATATCAGAGCTTTGTCTCAGGTTTGTGGTTTTTTTGTTTGTTCTGTAGTGGATTAATAGCTACCACCCCCACTTAAACTCTGCAGTGGAACTAACTTGCTGTCCTGTTGTTAATTTCTGAATTGGGGGAAGATTCCTGTGGGGCCCGGGCTTAAGCTCTGTTCTTGAGTTAAAATGTTGCTATGCTGCTGTTTCTCAAACTGGGGAAAGCTTTTTGTGTGGATTGGATTTTAATTGTCGTTTTTTTAGTTACTTGTGAGGTCACCACAGACACAACTGAGCTGTGTGGATATCATGGCCTAGGACTGAGTCTTTTCCACCAACTCCACCCCCTGCAGTTCTGTCGCTCTGACCCGTCTTCACTGTGTGGCTCATGTACCAATTAGAAGGCAGATCAGCTGCCTATGCTGAACCCCAGTGCTCACCTGGAAGGTCACCCTCTCCCTGGCACTCCAGACATCTCCTGTGGGGCAGCCCATGCATAAGTTTCTCACGAAGACTCATTGGCCTCTGGGGGGGTTTCCTTCCTATTGTTGTCTGTGGCTCCTTGCACCTATGTGGATCCAGTGGAAGCGTGCTAGTTGCTTTGTGGCCTTGGAGATGGGATGGTGCACTCTGAAGCACCCCTCTCCCCTGCAGACTCCAAGTAGCTACTCCAAGTAGCTTCATGCAAAGATCTGTGTTGTGGCTTTGCTGTCTCCTGGTAGCTGCTTCATGTGATGACAGCTGTTCTTTCCCTTGTACCATGTCACCCCCGGAAGTGGCCAGGGCTTGGAATGGTAGGAGTGGCGCCTTCTCCCTCTTATCAAGGTTTTTCACAACTTCACATACTCCGCAGATTTCTCCTACTGTTCCTCTAGCTCCAGTGATCTCACGATGATAGTTTTTGCATTTTGATGGTTTTAAGTCGATCGGTTATCAGGGGAGCAACACTGGGGATTGTCTGTTCTGTCATCTTGATGATGTCACTATCCTAGTTCTCAATTTTGTTAGTTTGTGACCTCTTAGACAATTATTTTATTACTTTTTTATAAGAATGTGATGACTTTTGACACCATATCTGAGTGTTTGTTTAGAATTTATATGTATGAATTTTAAGTACCTTAGAAGTGATAATATGTATGATAGTATCTTTAAAAATGGAAAATTCTAAGATATGATATGTTGCAAGTTATTAATATGTGCTTCCCTTCCATTGAAATGCAAGCTCTCATGATTTGTTTTGTGACTTTTTTATACTTGTAATGAGGTTTAAAGTTTTAAACTGGATTCTCCAAGTAAATTTTCTTTTAATGATAAAGATAATATAGAAGATAGATTTTAGCAGCAGAAATATTCTTTTCTTCATATTTCCAGATATTTTTATAGTCATATTTATGGCTTATTTCAGAGCTATAACTTGGGATTAAAGTTACTTGCAGTATAGAATTTATACATTTGGATTTTTATTTACTGCTTAAGTCATTCTGAAAATAACTCTTCCTTATTCCTTTTTCTTTGTTTATTCTCTCTCGAACACATCCTCATTCTACCTCTCCACTGTTCTTTTTGATGGTAAATGTTTTGTGATGATGTGGTTGAAATCACGCTTCTTTGTTTTTATCAGTCATGTTCAGAATCTAATGCAATTATCTGTTTCTTAGATTATACTATCCTCCACTATCTTCTTAGTTGTTTTGCATTTATTTATATTTATAAATTATAAAATAAAATTATGAACTGTTATATTAGATTTTTACATTATAAAATAATGCATGCTTCTTGGAAGAAAAACATGGCTATAGTAGTATGTGAATGTTATAAAGTGAAGTATTTCCTGTTCTGTGATTCTTAACTTCCCAGTTACCAGAATAACCACTGTTCCCTATATGGCCTTCTGGAAAATTGTAATGTGTATATAAATATAAGGACTTATATTCAAATATGTGTTTTTTTAAGGAAAAAAAAACAAATAGTGTTATTCTGTATATTACATATGCTTCAACATCTTGCCTTTTTCCCCTCCACCTGTAATTGACATTGGATAATTATGTAACTAATTTCTGCTTTTCTGTTTGCTTTGGCCGCCAGGGAGCTCTGGACTCATTTATAATTGCCAGAAGCCCTATGCTCAATTACAATTGCCTAAGGTAGCCCTAACTATCTGGTTTAATTTTCTCCTCTCTCTTTGTTAATTATTATTTTCAAAATATCTTTTTTTTTTAAGGTTTTACTATGGCTTCTTTGTGTGAGCCATCTAACCGATTTTAGTGAGTAGGAGGATTTAATAATTATGGCTGATAGAGGAGATATGTTTGACCTTAGACACCAGATATTGTTAGACATTACACTGTTTGTATAATTTTAGTACTTTGGAAACTCTACATATCAAAGATAATATTTAGGAAATTGCTTTTTCAACATGGTAGTTGGTACTGAATTATTCCAAAGGGTTAATGTAGTTCATAAACTCAGGAACGCTTTTTATTTAATGAGAGTACTGTTTTAAAAAAAAAACATAATAATTTTCTAACTGAAACATTCTTAAGGGACATTTTCTTTAAGACAGTGCTCATTACACCCTTAGACATGCACTTATGCATATGTCCACCTTGTTGATATAATCGCACTGTTTTTATTCTTTGGAACCATACTTAAATAGATAAAATATTTCATGTTTTTGTCCTTCAAACTGCAGTAGTGTGTTTTGAATATGGCAAATATTGATTTTATTACTCTTGTGACTGCTGATCACTAGGAGCCCGGATCCTTTTCTTAAACATGAATTCACAGGTAGTAAATCACTAGAACTTTTGTTCAGCAGTGAAAGAAGTCACTTAACATAGGTCTGTCTTTGTTTGCCATTGTATGTAGCATTTTGTAGTAGCACAGCATTCATTTTCTTAGCAAAGACTTTAGGTCTAGGATATGTCTGTTTGGAAAATTAGATTAGAATTGATTTTCAGTTAATCAAAAGTAACTAAATGGGGCTCTGAGTTACCAATGGTCTTTAAAATTAATTTTGGAAGTTGTGTATGTATTTCATTTAGGTTTTCTTTTTCTTGTATGATGGAAAGCCATGTATTGATGATGGCTGTTGGTTTTGATCCTTTTAGAAGGCATTGGGGTGAAATGGCCACTCTATCACTATTAAGTGACTTTAGTGCTAAGATTCCAGTTATTTGGTTAAAAGAGCTTGACCTGGAATTACTGTCCACATTCTTACATTAGTTAGTGATTAACTTAGTCAACTGTATGTTTTGGTTAACTGTATGTTAAACTGATAGTAACTCTCCTTCAAATGTTCTTATCTCTTAATTTATCACATGCTTTTAATTTTGTTGCTACACTTGGACATTTCTTCCCTTTTTTCCCCCTTTGTTATTTTCTTTCCTTTGCTCAATACTTAACTAATTTTCCAAATTTCTGTCCTCAAACCTCTTTTGTTTTCACTTGATACACTCTTCCCTGGCTTCTGTAACTATTTGCTGATGACTCCCAAGTCTTGATCTCCAGCACTTATCTCTCCCCTGAGCTCTAAATTACTATGTCCAACTGCTTACTGGACAGTTGACTTGGTTTTTCAACAGACCCTTTAAAATCCAAATCTATTTCTCTTACTATATTCCTTTGTTTGGTTAATCTTGCCCAGTTACCCAAGCCAGGAATTTAGTTATCATTCTTAAATATTTTGTTTTCATCACTTCCCACGTCCAATCAATCAAATACCCAGTCTTATTGCTTCTTACTCTTTTTCCCCTTATCTTTTACTGTTAATATTTCTAGAATCATGAAGCCATATAAGCAGGCAAGAGAGATGTGTGCTTTGTTAAGGCTGTCTGCAGGATGTTGCTATGGGAATTTCTATGTGATAGAGTGGGCATTAACCAAGCTTTGAGATGTCAAAGCAGACTTCCTAGGGGAGGTTGCACACAATTCTGAAGAATGTGTTGGCATTACCCTGGGCACAGAGGCATGAGGCATTTTCAGGGGCAGGAGAGAGAAGCTTTTCCCAGAAGGGGTCCAACATGTATCAGAGATGTTGTAGGCAACATTAAGATTTGAAAAAGGTGCTTAGTAATAAAAAGTAGTTTAGGCATAAAGAGAGAGAGAGAAGTAAAGGATCATGGTAATTATATTCTGATAGAGAAAGGATCATCTTTTGAGAATGTGTTTGTTCTGTGATAGAAGAGAAAGCTAAGATATATCATGAAAGGACCTTTTCTTCTTCCTTAATATAAAGAAAAAATTTTGAAATTTGATGTATTGAGAAGAGTTCCTTATTGTGTAAGATGTTCATATAGAAATTAGAAAAATTCTTATCTAGTGTATTATAGATGAAATTAAATGATTATATAAAGTAGACTAGAGGACCTCTAAAATCCACCTCCAAACACGATGCATTAAGAATCCCTTAATATAATACTAAAGAACCTCAGAAGCTTTACTGTTAAAATGCAGAAAATATTTGTGCGAATATACAACTTAATAGAGAATGTCTGAACTCTCTTACATCTATTTTCTCAACAGGTATCATAAATACAATTTATATATTTTTTTTACTAAGATTATTAGCTTACACTTTCTTAAGAAATTGCCAGAAAAATGTGTTATTTGGTTTTTATATTCCTTAATCTGTATCTTGCAACTTACAGATTTGAGGCAGGGAGGTATATAATTATGAGTACAGTTTATTTGTTCAAAGCTCTGGCCTCATAAAAATTGTTATATAAATACTTGATAAATACTTGTTTTAACAATTGTTGTTATTAGGGGTTTGTATGAAAGTCTGCCAACATGTTCCCAATATTTATATTATAGATCAAAATGTTTTGAAAAGGACTGCTTCTCAACTGTGATCTTTGTTGTTTTTAAAATATAAAATATGCTACAGTTATTTTCAATTATATCAGTTCAAATAGTTTTTAATGCCACCTTTTTATTTTTTGTTTTATTTAAAGACCAAAGTTCTTGGACAAAGAATATTTATTTAAGATTAGTAAGTAAATAAAGTGAGATAAAAGATTTTTTTTTTCCTGAAATTGAGGAAGGTAAGTTAATAAAAACTATGCACCTAAGTGTATTGTTTTAGGGATCCTAACTCATTCTCATTGATGATAACAACTCATTATTGAAATTATTCCTTGGCTCTAAGATCATTAATTATAGTTTCCAGATGCAATGCTCATGTTAAGTGATATAACAAAATACTTTTAGAGTTCAAGTTTCTCTTATGCTTTCAGTAAATTCAGTTGAGTAGAACTCAGTTATTAAGGAAAAACACACTCAAGACATGAATAATATTTCCATGAATTAGGTAATGAGCTTGAGATTGGTTGATTTTATGCTTTTAGGTTCACAGAAATCTTATCGCTGAGGAATCTTGACACAGGCAATGCAGGTGTTTACATGAATATAAAATTAGCAAGTATATTTAGCTGTAATTAAAATCTAGTATGGTATGTAAAACCTGTTTGTCTTTGACTGGAACTTATTCCAAGTTAATGAGATCTCAAACAGGGCATAGAGTGTATGTCCCTTTTTGAAAAGATGATGATATTTTCTTAATTACTGTGTGTGTATGTGTTAGCCAATTTTCATTCAGTTAAAAAGCTGCAAAAGCATGGTCTGAAATTCTCTTTATTATGTATAAGTTTCCTTTAAATGTATGCTACTAGTACAGATAACCCAGTATTATGAGCCAGGAAATTTTACAGATGTGGATTTCATGTGTAGTGTGGGTCCACAAAGGTGATACTCGTTGTCTACATCCTCGATTTTTTTCTTAGTTGTTCTAGATATATTTAGACTTTTTCCCCAGCCATTTTTTTTTTGATTTTCTACTAATCTGACATCATTATCTCCATAATCATCTTCTTTTTTTCATGCAATCTTCTATTCTTCTGGCCCTAATCCCAAGAGGCAAAATTGATATATTCTGAGGGATTTTGGAGGGATGTTTCTTAATTTCTGAGTTATCTGTGTGCTGTCCTCCATCTTACACAGTGGCACTGCGTAGGGCTGAACTATTTTATACTAGTGACAGCAAAGTTCGTTTAGAGATAAAATGTCACAAATCTTCTCCCCTCCTCTACTCTCTCAAAGAACTCTCCAACTTTTCATTTTCTTATCGGGGGAAATGCTTTCTTTGTTCTGTGGAAATTAAAAAACAGTGATACACTCAATCTCCCCAGCTCACAAAGAATAACACTTTTTTTCTACAATAGTGCAATTGTTTTATTCTGAGTATAAAGTACAATCACCCCTTGAAATAAGAGAATAAAAATTGGGATGGTTTTGTTATATTGACTTTCCTGGTGGATTATGTTTGTGACTGTGCAATGTATTATGAGATGTTTCTTAATCATTTTCTTATCGGGGGAAATGCTTTCTTTGTTCTGGGGAAATTAAAAAACAGTGATACACTCAATCTCCCCAGCTCACAAAGAATAACACCTTTTCTCCAATAGTGCAATTGTTTTATTCTGAGTATAAAGTACAATCACCCCTTGAAATAAGAGAATAAAAATTGGGATGGTTTTGTAATATTGACTTTCCTGGTGGATTATGTTTGTGACTGTGCAATGTATTATGAGATGTTTCTTAAATAATCAGGGAAATTTTGACCCTGAGCCTAATTTTTTTTTGTTTCTTCTGGGTTTACATAGAAAAAATTTAAAAATTTTTCCTTGGAGTCTATGAGAACCCAAGTACTATGTTTCAGTTTTCCTTCCATCCAACATGATCATATAGCTTCAGGTAAAACAAAAGTAGGCTGTCTTGGAAAATTTGTTTATGGATGACAGTAAAGTACAAGGCAGAGTTAAAGTGGAGGCTCTGTGGAATCAAGGTCTCTTGTCTATCAGAAAATGATGGAATCCAGAAAGTAAAGTACCTAAGTGGTCACCATTTTAGAATGAGAGAAAGTTTCATGGAAGAAGTGGGGAGGGGGCTTTAAAAGTGAAAGCTTAGAGTGTATCAGAGAGGGCTGGAAAATAATGTTATTTGAAGGGCACCACAAATACCCAAGGTCTAAGTTAAGGTCCAGAGTATTGGATGTGGGTAAAACAGGAAGGAAACAAATTTAACTTCTGCAAGTGAGAGAGTAGATTACATTGGATACTTTTGATGGAAATATGCAGGTTTCCATTTATTTTGTAAGTAACTGGGTTTTATTAAAAATTTGTATTAATTTTGCTGAGGTAGTCCTGAGACTGGATCAAAAATTTTACCACTGTGTTCTTCTACACACATGCATGCAAGCATTTAAAAATTATGTTTTACATGTATAATTGAGTCCATGGTATTTGTGTCTTGCCATATTTGTGGCTTAGTTAATAATTTTATTATCGTCCTGAAAAGGTCAAAATCAGTGGGGAATTTTTCTCCTAATATTGTGTCGCCTGTGACTCTATTTTTACATTTGCGAAGCAGGGCAATATGTGAATAAAACGCATGGACCCACAATTGCTAAAGCAAATCAATACATGTCAAGGAAAAGCAAAACCCTATGTAACCATGTATAAAATAAAATATCTGTTAAGTAAAAATTCCTAATCTTTGTCCTAATCTTTAAATGAACTCTAAAATTAATACTGAAGAAGTCTCTCTGACCAGTTCAAATGGCTGATACTTACATGTCATTTTGGATCCAGAGTTCCAAAATATAGTTTCACACATAGGTAGAATACTAAACTAATTAAACCAAATTAGGCTTTTGGTATAAAATACGAGATAATGGCAGTTAATGATTTCTCATTTGATTGATTAAGAATTTAAAAAAATTTGATAACAAATGTGACATTATTTAGTTTTGACAAACTGTTAGTATTCTAATAATAATCCAAAGACACTCTCAAATGAAGAGAGAATTATGACAGCCATAAAATATAAATTATGTTTAGTTATATATCAGTCATACATTGATTTGCAGAGGCCTAATTTATATTTTTCTCCAACAATGTTTTATTTTAGTTCTTTTTTTTTTTTTTGTCTTTTTGTCTTTTTCCATGTCCGGCAACGGATCGCAACCCTCAGTGTTGCCCCCGCACCGGACCGGGGACCGGCAACAGGACCACAACCCTCGGTGTTGCTCCCGTGCCTCGCTCAGCCAACGAGCGGGAACCGGTCTGTATGTGGGATCCGAACCCTCGGGCGGGAGTGCCGCCGCGCTTCCCAAGCGGCGCACTATCCAGTGCGCCACCGGGCCGGCCCTTATTTTAGTTCTATTTTTAGTTTAGTTCTATTTTTCCAAAGGGTTTTGTTTTGTAAAAATAACTGCATCATGTAATAATTTCTAGCTTCTCAAAGAAACTAACTTTATCTCAACTTTAGTAAATAGTGATGATGAATTCAAATTTAGTTGGCATAGAATTCTCTAAAGCCCTGGGAGTATGTCCGTGTCAGTGATTATATTGAATTCTTATTCCTAAGTAATTTTGTTCTTGAGGATACAATAAAGAATTATTTTTGTCTGTCCTAATTACTATGCATAATTTTGTTTGTTTAATGAAATAGAATTGCACCTTTTAAAAGTAGTCATAGATCTTAGATACTATTTAGTTATAAAGCATTTTGTTTTAAAGATGTCTTTAAACTTAATGACTTCAAAGACAACTTCTTTGTCTTGGGCCTTCCATCTAGTTCAATTTGAAAAGAACAGAAAAACACAAAAATTTAGGTAAATGTTGAAAATATGATTTAGATTGTAGAATAGTACTTGGCAATATTAACAGGGTAGCAGATATGCAGGTAACCGTAACTCTTTGATTTATAGCAGTCATTTCTGTAAATTGTGATTTTGCCCACATTTAGGCCGAGCCCATGGCGCACTCAGGAGAGTGCGGCGCTGGGAGCACAGCAGCGCTCCCGCCGCGGGTTCGGATCCTGTATAGGGGTGACCGGTGCGCTCACAGCGCTCACTGGCTGAGCATGGTGCGGCCGGTCTCAAAAAGGACAAAAAACAAAACAAAACAAAACCAAAAAAAGAAGAAATCTATATTGAACAGAGTGGGCAGGCCCCTTGGGGCTTAAGGATGGTAACAAAACACAACACAACACAACACAACAAAACAAAACAAAAGAAAAAGGAAAAGCTGTGTTGGTGATGTGAGTATTTGGGCTATTCAAAGCCTGATTTTGACCCTGGCAGAAAGTGGGAGACCTGAGTAGAGTTGGGAAGAGGAGAACGGAGAAAGCAGCTCTTTAAAAAAATTTATGTCAAAATGGTATTCACTGGTCCATCACATTGAATCAACACACCTTTATTGAAAACTTATTATTTAGCACAGGCTCTAGGGGTGCATTTCTCTTATTCTCTGAACTTGAAAACCTTTTCTTGTTGATCTTTAATATGGGTCACTAAACAGATTCTTTTTTTACCTGATTAAATAAATGGCAATAAGGCGTAGGTCTACTTCTTCTATTTTACTGTATACTTAACAGTTCACTTTGTCAGACTTCCACCCCCTCTACAAGATTAAGAAAATTAGTGGTTACAGTGTCATGCAGTTCTAGTCAGCTTGAAAAGTTGTTGCGGCATATGTTTTTCCACTTGTTTAACCTTAATTTATTTGTTAGAAGCATTTTCTTAGGTGTATGATGAGTCATCTTCTCTTTTGCTTAAGTCCAGTAAAGTCAATGCATTATTTAACCTAAAATGTTATAAATCATATGCATGTTAATTTCTTTTCCTTAACATTTAATTGAAGACTTTTAAAATTTTCAATTAGCTCACCAAAATGTTACTTGGTCCTCTGTGGCTGTCTGCTATTTGAACAGAGAAGCAATTAATTAGAAGAGTAAAATAGCATGACTGTCATTCCTTCATTCCTATAGTTTCTTTTTAAAAAGGGATTTTTTTTTTAAAGGAAGCTGTTCCAAATTGTACTAACTAAATACAAGATCTGTACTCTACCTTGAAGTAGTTTTTATTTCACCATCCTGATGCTTCTTTATTCTCTATTATAATACCAGTCAAGAAATGGGATGTTTTCCCAAGTAAAGAAAGCCTCTCACGCATAAAAATTCAAACTAGAAAAGCAAATAAATCAGGGGGTGGCTTTTAATTTGACAAAAGACCTTCTAGATTTCAAAAGAGTTTCCTGAAGATTACTTTAAATAAACAACTCCCTTAGTGTTTGGAAAATCAAAGAATATTCAAAATTTTAACCATTGTTTTAATGGGCACACCTGTTCCTAATACTCATGTGTACATGGTACCTATTTACATGTGAGTCCCCCTGTGATGGGTAAATGAAAACCGGTTTGTGAACTACTCCTGCTTGATAATGTTGGAGAAATAGTCAAGAAGGCTCAGTCTCCTCTTGCCATCCTGTTTTGTCCAGCCAATCTCTCACCCTCCCTGCATCATGGTCCCAGCAGCGGGCATGCAAGGGGAAGCTAAATCTCATTCTAAGAAGCGCTCTCTGGAAAGAGAGGAAATCCTATTGTATAACACTAAGTTTGGGATGTTTTTCCTTCCTGTTCTAGATCTTATATGTTTAGAATTGAGATAATCTATTATTTGTCAGTCAAGTAGGTTTTAAGTAAAATGACATATTTAATTGTGTGCCCATAGGCCCATCGGATTTATAGCAGTCATTTCTGTAAATTGTGATTTTGCCCACATTTATTCCTCAAGAAACTATGAAATTTTTTTTATGTCTTTTCATGGACAGCTCAGAATATAAGCTCCTACAAAGTAATACTTTTATGTCTTTTTTAATTTGAATAGATAGAAAAAACAGGGCGGCTATTATTTAAGAGAATAGAATCCTCTCAACAGAGAAATAGTAGAGTGCATTAGGGAAAGTTAGAAAAGCATATTGTTGAGAATACCCTGAGGAAATAACGCTTGGCATGTACAGATAGGCACTCTATGACATCTTGAAACAGGCATTAGAGCTGTGCTTTCCAGTACACAGCCACTAGTCATATGTGACTACTTGCATTTAAATTTAAATTAACTAAAATTAAATGTAATCAAAATTTAGTTTTTCAGTCATACTAGCCACATTTCAAGTGTTCAGTAGCCATACTACTTTATTGGACATCAAAGTTATAGAACATTTCCAGTATCAGAGAAAGTTGGATTAGACAGCACCATATTACAGTTTAGACATTTTAGGGTTGGGATATGGAGTACCATTAAAGGTAGAGAGACTGATATGAATTTTAAAGCTGTAAACATGGCAATAACTTTTTTTTTTTAGTGTAGAGTATTTTCCATGGACCAGACAGAGCTTGGCAGATATAAGCTTTTTGTATGTGTCCTAAAAAACGTCATTGTTAATTTACATTTTAAATAGCTACTAGTGTTTTATAGATGAGGAAATAGAGGGTGAGTTAAAATAAGTAGCTTTTTTATAAAAGTAGCTTTCAAAGAGAATTCAGTTTTGTTTGTCATGCTACCATGATACAGAAGATGATTTGAAGGTAGAGACTGGGGTCAGGAAGGGTGGCATGAAGTAATCCTGTTACAAAGTGAGAGAGAGAACTGAAGCAAGTTAGGACCAAAAAATATTGAGATTTTGATATTTAAATAGTTGGTAATGTAAGTATATTTATTGGTGATCCAAGTTGTTTTGAAGTTTCAGAATTTTTTGAGGTTATGTAGCATGTTGATTCAGTAATTCAGTAACTATTTTCTGGTTGATTGCTATATGTCAGAGAACGTTGTAATCTCTGGGGATACATCAGTGAACAAAATAAGAAGAGTATTGCTATCTTAGGAATGGCTTCACTGATGTGATGAATATTTTATTATTTAATATTGCTTTTTAATAATTAGTGGTCAATGATGAACCTTTTGCAATTTTGTAATTTATATTTGTTTTTAAAATTTTGTTCCTAATAATAACAACTCAAGTTGTAAACAAGTGGTAAAAATATAGAAATATTAAAAATGTCATATACTTGGCTTCTCAAAATAATATTTTGTAATAATGTATTTTCAGAGTTTTAGTTAAATTTTAGAAATGTATGGAACCTTTAGAAATGTAGAACTCTCACCCTTACCCCTAAAAGCTCTGCAGACACTCCCGGTATGGCATATAATTGTAGGAAAGTCTTAATTGTTCTGTGACTAAACTACCCAACTGTCCACGAATTTTTGTCGAAACTAGGGACCAATTATATAACACTAATGAATGTCTTTCTTGATAAGGGTGTTTGCTCAAATGTCAGAGGAACATTTTACAAAGAAAAATCAAGGTCCAGACAAGTGTTCCAGGCTCAGGCAGCTAGATAAGTGTCATAAATGAAATGCTATATGTCAGAGAACGTTGTAATATCTGGGGATACATCAGTGAACAAAATAAGAAGAGTATTGCTATCTTAGGAATGGTTTCACTGATGTGATGAATATTTTATTATTTAATATTGCTTTTTAATAATTAGTGGTCAGTGATGAACCTTTTGCAATTTTGTAATTTATATTTGTTTTTAAAATTTTGTTCCTAATAATAACAACTCAAGTTGTAAACAAGTGGTAAAAATATAGAAATATTAAAAATGTCATATACTTGGCTTCTCAAAATAATATTTTGTAATAATGTATTTTCAGAGTTTTAGTTAAATTTTAGAAATGTATGGAACCTTTAGAAATGTAGAACTCTCACTTGGCTTCTCAAAATAATATTTTGTAATAACATGTTTTCAGAGTTTTAGTTAAATTTTAGAAATGTATGGAACCTTTAGAAATGTAGAACTCTCACCCTTACCCCTAAAAGCTCTGCAGACACTCCCGGTATGGCATATAATTGTAGGAAAGTCTTAATTGTTCTGTGACTAAACTACCCAACTGTCCACGAATTTTTGTCGAAACTAGGGACCAATTATATAACACTAATGAATGTCTTTCTTGATAAGGGTGTTTGCTCAAATGTCAGAGGAACATTTTACAAAGAAAAATCAAGGTCCAGACAAGTGTTCCAGGCTCAGGCAGCTAGATAAGTGTCATAAATGAAGTCATGACACAGGTCTTCTGACTTGAAGAATGTTACTCTTATTTATCCCATGAAAGATATAATATCTTACGGCTGGGGTGAAATAATACAAGTACGTAATCTAGTTCATATGTAACATCAATAAATACTTTCCCGTGTTATTGAAAAGTTTTTTGTATTGTTTTTCAAACTGGTAGTACTAGAATGATCTCATTTATAATTTCTAATGGGAAAGTCATGTTCTAATGACTGAAGTTCTTGTTATCTGACCTACAATATTTTCTATAAGAGTGTATAGTGTTAACTGTAAGGTAATTGACTTTAAAAAAATATATATGCCATAGCTGAAAAGAAACAACCAATGGCTTTGGGAGTGGGAATATAGCTGGGGTGAGATGATACAACCTGAGTCAAAATATTTTGTAGCAACACTTAGGTTGCTTTTAAATTTTCTAAATTAGTTTCATATTTTTCAGTATTTTCTAGTATCCTTAATAACATGTATAGTGTTTTTAATCTACTAATTAATGTCAGACCTTAGACTCATGAGTGTATGTTTGGTTTTTGCACATTGCCCACAGACAGTTAAGTGTAATGATCAAGATGGGTGTTACAATTTTGGTAAAAGATGCAGTTTAATTGAAAAAATAAGATAAAATTCGTAATATGAATCTCTTGTTAATTATAAAGGCATCTCCAAAGTAATATTCCAAAAATTATGATAGCAATTAAAAATAAAAAATAGTTTTTGTGCAATAGCAACATTGCTTGGGTGTTTGTTTGGCCTCTCATCCTTATAATTTTGATGCCAACACTCATTTTATATGCATAAATACTAGATTCAATGTAGTACTTTTAAAGGCTCTATCCCTTTATAATCATTTCAAATTTCAATTGTAACATTAAAATATCCTCCAGATCAAATTCTGGATTAAAATTGTGCTCAAATTCGTTGGTTTGGCAATTTCTAATGTAGAGCTAGAGATGACAAAACATTATAAACTCCTTCCTCCTACTTGATCTAGCCCTAAACAAGAAAAGTGGCTGATCTTGTGTCAGAAAGCTGCTAGTGCTACATTTCCTTCAGTATTTTGGTGTAGTAACCTTCATAGAGCATCAAACGTTCCTTCTCCAGACATGACAAACAGGGTCCAAAATATTTGCCTTTTTGCTACTGTAACTTAGATCTGTGAAGGAAACTGCTACTGGTATGCAGCATCTCTAGCTGCTCTTGGACTCTGGTGCCCTCACTCTGCTGCAGTCTAGGTGGGATCACGTAGGCCAGGTGGAGGATGAAGCAATGCATCAATTACCTGAACAAATCAGGCCAGGCATTCATTTTTGAGTGCATAGCAACTGATTTTGTAAACATTCCAAGAAATTGTGTACGATGGAACAGCACAGTATTAGATGACAATAGGAGAGCTGGTTTCCTTGGAAAGAGAACAGCTTGAATTATACAATGCCTATTTAGACACAAGGTTATTATTTAAATAAGCAGAGTTTACTAGTTATAGAGTAACTTATGAAAACAAAAAGGCTTTGTCCATGTGTCTTTTAGAAAAGTTTACCATTGACCAACCCACTGCTGCTGAAGGCTTGTTTCTATTGCGGGCTGACTGGCTAGAATGTTAGACCATCTGGCACCTCAAAACTTCTGAAACTTTCAGAGACCAAAATGATTGTCTCCGGTGGTATTACTTTCAAATATAGTCGTGCCACCATTTTTGGAATACACATCTACTTAGAAAGATAAGTTTGTTTTAATTGGAATTTTTCATCTATTGATTTAATTTTGTGTGAAAAAAGTGACACATGGTGCTGCAAAATTTTCAAACAGTATAAAGGATTTAAAGTGTCCCATTCTAGACACTCAATCTCCAGTCCTTTTTTCCGAGGTAATCATTATTGCTATCTTCTTATAGATTTTTCAGAAATATTATCTATATTTCATAGATTATACCTATATGTAACTATATCACTTCTTCCCTTTTGGCATATACATGTATGTATGTATATATATACTAGAAGTGATTTATTAGCACATAGAAACCATCTCTTTCTTTTCCATAGCTGCACAGCATTCTATGGTATGAATCTGCTATGATTTATTTACACAGTTACCTGTTGATGGACATTTAGATTGTTTGCAGATTTTTGCTATGCCAAATAGGGCTTATTGAATGAATATCCTGTACATATGTCTTTACACCTGTTTGCAAATCCCTAAGGATAGTATTTCTGAGTCAAATGTTATATGCATTTTAATATTTGATGGGTATTGTTAAATTATCCCCTTACCTCCAAATTTGGCATATTCTAGAAATCTCCAGGAAATGTAATAGCTTAACCTATTCCTATCAAATGTAGGAATTCTTCATTCTGTAATCAGCCTACCGATTTTCTTATAACCTGGATAATATATTCTCTGGGTTCACTATCTATAGAGTACTTTACTGGAATCTTTTTGGGAAGAAGCAGTCATAATGTAGAATTCATTGCCCAGAGCAAACATGTGAGGGTAGTGAGATAAAGGCACAGAAAGTAAATATAACACTGGGAAGAAAAGGATGACTGTGGTCTATGACTTTTTTGGGAGCCATGTTTGTGAATGTAAGTGGTTCATGTGGTAAGTGTAAGTGAATAGACTGTTACTGGTGAGATTATGATGGTGAATCATGATTAGTGAGTCGAAGTAGGTTTGGGGTAGAATTTTGCAGAGAACGTCAAATGAGATACTAAACAGGAAGAAGGCAGGGACATGGTTCAGAGTTGAAGCAATAACTCAGCTGTGAATGCCTGCAAGCATCAGAAAATCTGCACCGGATAGTATTAATACACAGAAATATAGCTGATCTCATGGGGTTAGTTTGAACTTCCTCTATGTTAACCCAATGTCCACTTCCTTAAATACGTATTCAGATTACAGGAACAATGCCCTCTTGGGAAGAGTACTAGTTTTTTACTTGTGGGTGAAAACAGCACTTTCAATTTTGATTTATTTTGACATTTTCATTGCTATTATTAAAATCTATATTTTGATTTTGGCGTTAAGTTTCTAAATCTGGATAGCTGAGGAAAGTTGGAAAAACTTTTAGAAAACCTTTAGAGAACCTTCAAGAACCTTCTTTTCAGAGCCCTGTGTGATTTAGTTGCATATCCCACAGGCTTGAGCTGTCAGTAGACATCTGGAATTTTGAGGGTTGGCCACTTAAGATTGTTTCATTCGAGTCTGCATAATTTTTAGGAAGGATATGGTTTGGAAACATTAACGTGCCTTGGCATTATTTTTAGTCACCTAATAAAGTGCTTTCTGAATTATTAAATATTTAGAAGGTTGCTGAAGGCTGACCCTTGCACCTGGATGGCTAATTCAGAAGCGGATCAGCTGGCATTTGTCTTCCTGAACCCCTACCTCACCCACCCACTCCCATTACAAAAAAAAAGCTCATTGTACCTTTTAAGATGTCCTTTAGAATCTTCTGGCTATGGGTTGTGGAAATATATAAAGTATTGATTGGATCTTTTTGTTACTTACGAATCATAATTTTTATTTCCCAACTACCAGCTGTATAACTATCAAAATAGGTGGCATTATTGAAGAGATGAACATCAAAAATAATTCTTTACATACAAAGTATATTGCCTGAACTTCCTGGGATAAAAAGAGAGCACCCCCTTTCATCAGAGGGCTCAGGCCTCCATCTTTAGATTGAACTTTCTGCCCTTTAGGGCTGTATATTACCTTAAATAGCTCCCAGCTGACAGACTTTGCTGCTGGCTGATGTTAACTAGAAAGCTGTAATGTATGGAGTAGTCTCTCCTTTAACTACAGTGGTAGTAGACAATCAATTGAAAGCTCAGATCATGTTTAGAGTCTTGAAGCTATTTTACTTTTGCATTATATGCCCTAAGTTAGAAGAGTTATGAAAAGAAGAATTGTATGTATTACTTTCACAGGAAATAAACTAGATCTTTCCTTGAGAGTAAGAATGGGCTTATAAACAAGTACATTTTTTTGCCCATGCCTGAAGCTCTTCATTTAGTAATAAATAAGCCGTGATGCACTCACTGATTTACTTGTAATCACCTATTGACCTCCGTATGCTTCTCTTTAGAGACTCCCAAGAAGCTTTTCTTCTTTTCTTTTTGTTCTTTGTATTGGCTAAAATAAAGAGAAAAATGTGTTGGGTTTTACACAGAAAACATAGTTTATCTTTACGGTTTCAAAAATTTGAACTTTGTCTTTAGTGAGAAGCATTCAGACTGCTCTTTTAGCTTAATACAAGGGTACTTTGAAAAGTTCATACAAATCTTTCCATGAACTTTTTGAAGTACCCTTGTATTTTACTGAACCCTAAAGAATCTCTTATTGTCTTAACAAAATTAGTAATTAAATCACCTTTTAACAAATTATATGAAATATAGTTTTTAAGCATAAAAAGCTTTTAAAATTGGCCTAAACTTTGAAAGTTCTTTCCAAAACCACATAGACATTTAGCTCTCTTTATTTTGGCATTGGAATGTGGTTTTTTATTAAGCAGTTTAGATTTAGATTTTATTGATCTTGCTGTTGAGTTTTCCTGTGCTTTGCTGTAGTTCTGGAAGCTTTCCATTCTCATGGAACTACGTGTCCATATTTGAGACATGGCTTATTTAGAGATCTAGTGATTTCTGGGTTATTCACTGTTGATCTGTTACAGGCATTGGTAGTGTTTATTCCA
The DNA here is from genome assembly GCF_000696425.1 of Galeopterus variegatus. Classification (NCBI taxonomy): domain Eukaryota; kingdom Metazoa; phylum Chordata; class Mammalia; order Dermoptera; family Cynocephalidae; genus Galeopterus; species Galeopterus variegatus. The sequence continues at coordinate 20,985 of NW_007728453.1, read as the reverse complement.
TCTCTTGAGATTTAGTGAACAATTTATTTGCACACTCGTTTAAACTGGCAAAATGTCAACTACTTCAAATGTCATCATCCAATTTATTAAGTCTCTCTGGTGATGTGTTACTTTAACTGGAGGCCTCTATATTCTGTTTTAATGATTACAGGATTATAGGAGATGATGTATCGAAGAGGTGCTTGATAAAAAAGGGTTATAGAAATGTAAGGTATATTACCAATGTGATATTTTGTGTTCTGACTTTAAACTGAGAAACTATTCTTACTATAGATATCAAGCACAAATGCATAGTAAAATGTGAAATAGTAAAATTCATAGTAAAACGTTATAAAATCAATTCACATTTGCATTTTACAAGTCTCACTTGTATCCGTCAGTTATCAAAGAGCACATTACTTTTGAATGTATATCAAATATTTAGTTATTTAAATTTTGTAGAATTTTTAGGTTTTTACATAAATCTATTTGTCCTTAACACTTTAAAAAGAACTTTTTTCATTACTTTCAGTGTTTTAGTGAGAGTTTAATTGCCCTGTAGAATTAACTAATAATTAAAAAAATTTTTCCCTTTAATGATTCTACATTCTTTTGAATGATCCATTTTGAATATGGACCCACTGAGTTTTGTACCGCCTGCCTTTTCCTTCTGAAGAGGGTGTCCTTACAGCTAAGTTTGTCAATATCTTAGTTTTTCGTATTTTATAACTGTAATTAAGGGAGCTTTATTTAGATGTTCTCTTTTCTGCATTAGCAGAGGATGTCAGTCCTGAGAATGGGGAATTGGTACAGAGGCACCACTGCTGAACATTCTACTCTAGAAATCCATGTGAAAAACTCTTGTTTTCTTTTCTTAACCTGTCTGGCATACAGGTACTTACCACACTGATAAAAAGTTCCCTTGCTCTTATCTTTTGGGAAGAATCCTTAATCCGAAGTATGCTGTTTCTTTTCTCTCATCTTTATGCCTTGTGTAGGGATATGAGATATTTGGAGCTCTAATAATAACATATCATTCTTATCTTGGTATAAGAACTCTTTAAACCTAACAGTCTACTTTAGAGAAAGACTATGATATTCTCTGCTGTTCTGCAGGGTTTTTATTTAATTCACTCTTCTGATATGTGGATGGGGGCTGGCGTGTTTGCACATGTCTCTGATCATAGTCATCCAGCACCCTGGGTGGTAGCTGGAAGTTTGCCCAGCTTAGAAAGATTGTGTTCTATCTCCCACCCACCCCCCCTCACACTTTATTTATTTATTTATTTTTTGTGGTGGTGGTGATGGTGACGATGCTGGTGGTTCTTTTGACTTGTATTTATGTAAAAAGTTTATTTGCTGCTGTTGAAAGATCTCAGCATGTGGCCCCAGATCCCTGACAGACCATGTTCGGTGTGGTCAGTTTCTGTGTAAGTTTCTTTGCCCCATTTTGGGTGGTTGTTCTTCATGATGATAACAATGCTGTTTCAATCCAAACTGCAAATGATTTTTACTTATGAAGTTCTGAGTGATCATTTGATTAACACATTTGTTTTTGAAATCAATAGTGTCTGTGTATAAATCTGAATGAGGTGTGTTGAAGTAAAACACATTCTGCTAGAAATCTCATAAAGCCTTTCTGTCCCTGGGGACATGTAGGTTTTTATGAATAAATAATGAAAATATTTTAAAAGCTTGTTAAATTTTGTATAGATGTGCATATGTAAAACACATGCTATTTAAATACTGATATGAAAATAAGTTGGGAATGAAATGGAAAGAAAAATGGTTTGCAAATCCAAAAATAATAAACACATTATATTCTGTTCTCTGACGGGTTTTTGTTTTTTTTCTGCTGTTAAATGGGATCTCTTTCTACATATGATTAAATGAGTGCTGACAATTTTGACATTTAAACAATTCAAATAGCTTTTTGGGAGGTGCATATTCTAATTCCAAGGTTATTTTTCTCTTTGTTCCATGCCCTGACGCAAAAACTAAACTTAGTTATATGAAGATTAACATCATTCCATTTGTGATGGTGTCACCATTAAAAGCACCATATATTTATGATGAAATTCTGCTCACAGTTGGAGAAATGTGTTTCATATGGATGTTCCTGTCATACTTAATTTTTATTGGTGTGCTAAATAACTATGTAATGCAAAAGCAAAATCACATATTACCTTGGTATGATGTCCGTAATATCAGTACAAAGAATATCTAATTTGGACTGAACTTTTTCCTTTAAACTGATTACACTTAAAACTTTGTGGGAGTGTTTCTCTGAGTGCCAGTGATCATTAAACATCAAGATGGAAGATACAAAGTAATTGGTTACTACTCACATTTTGAGTCATTTCACTTGTTAAGTTGTATGTCGGAAGCAAGTAAATTCCCCATATGAAAACAGTCTGAATGACTCTCAGTGAGATCAAAGAACTTTATAAGTATTTTCTCCATCATTTTACTGTTAAAACCTTTTTAAAGAAATAATGCAATTAATCATGTGTATTTTCTTTTGTGATTTGTATTGTTTTGTACATCTCCTTCCTTTTCTTGCATGGGCTCCCAGTTGGAATATGGATCCTTTCAGGACTGAGACAATGTAAGAGATACTATACTGAAGTTTGGGGCAGGGAGGCCTCCAGGAAGTGGGAGTGAGCTTCACTTCAAACTGTGTGAGGGGTGGTGGAAAGGGAGGATGCTGATTAAAATAATAAACAACTGCTGGAAAGAGAAGTCGATTACCACCCTTGCTGTCAGATCAGCAAGGGGAACTGCCGAAGCTGCTCTCCCCTGCCGCAAACCCTGAGGAGGGGACCATGAGATTTGCTGCGAGAACTTTTCTCCAGACCCATGGAACAACTTTTTAAACAGCTTTAGTTCTGTTGCATTGACAGCATCCCGACCTAGGGAAATGGACTGAAACTAGCTTGGTGGTTACCATAGCAACCCAGGCTGCCGGTGTCTGGGAGAGTGAGACCGGTGGCCTCTTGTCTCGTGCTTTGGTGTTTCTTCAGCTAAGAGTACACTTCTCCTTGTACGAACTCTACATAAGTCATGCTCTTTGGAAACTGGCTCTTTACCCAGGATTTTTTTTTTTTCCTTTTTCTTTCTGAAACCCGTCTGAATGGAGGAAGTTGGTAATACTTGGCTCTTTTTTTTTTTTTTTTTTCCTTCTCTCCTGCAAGTTTCCAGGATATAGCTTCTTTTTTGCTGTGTGTAATTGAGACCAAACTCTAAGCATGGGGCCCAGGAGAAAACAGTTGTGGCCTGCAGGTCATTAGTGAGGTGAGCAGAAGGGAATCCTGGGCTTCCCAAAGAAAAAGGAGACCATGCCAGCCTCGTGGAACGCAGCTACCAGAAAATACAGAAACAGGTCTATTCCTTGCGAACTCTGAAGCCCATGAAAAAACGGACTCACGGTGGGGTGGCTAAAATGTCCCAGCGCAAGCTGCTGCTGCTGATGGGCCATAGCTCAAGGGCAAGGCTTGTAAAGGATTTTACAAAGGATTTTAAAGTATAGCCAGAAAAGATACAGTTTTTAGAAGTTAAACGCTCTTATCTGAAGGAAGTTTGCCCGGAAAGATGTAGGCTTCAAGGGCTACTGGACGATGATTGGTCTGAACTTCAGCTTACGGGAATTGCTGACAAAATTTGAAAAGGTATGCAGAAAGCAAACTTCATGAATGTACTCTTTTCCTTCTTCCTTTTCTTGTCTTTTTTTTTACTATGCATTTAGATGGCAGATATTCTATTGACTTATGGTTATTTAATGTAATTTATAAAGCATATTCTAGTTTGATAAAAACAACTTTAAAGTTGTTTTTCAAGTAAAGAGCGAATTAGCATTTTTTTCCTTTGGTCAGGAGGGCTGCTTCTGATGCCTGTCACTTTTAGAATTCCACATCAGAAGAGATCTTTTGTACTCAAGTTGGCTGGAAATTGAACTGAAACTTTTTTGGTAGGGGGGGGTGGATAAAAACAAAAACACAAAACCAGCAACAAACACCGGGTTTTGCTGCCAAAGTCTGACTTCATCAGGCCTGGGTTCTGTTTTCCATAGCCCCCAGGTTTATCTCCCCAGCCTGCCGTGTGCTGCCCTTTGCAGCTCCCTGTCTGAGAGGATCCAGTACTGAAGGCAGGAGAAGTCGCCTCACAGTGACGATGGCCCATCTGATCTCAGCCTTTTCCTTTTTATCTGAATGAGTCTGTTTTAAATGTGAAGTGCTTGTATGCAACGCGCTGTGGCTTTAAACTTGGATTCTTAATTTGCATGTAGTTCTTTTTTCCATAGTAAGGTTCTTGGCGCACTCTAGGACTGAGTCTAGCCTGTAGATCAACTATTCAGCAGTTGTTAAAAAGATGTGCTTTCCCCATGAATACTCTATGGCTTATTGCAAGTACAAATATAAGCAAGACTGTATTGAGTGATTAAAAGAATAAATAGAATAATGGTTTTTTTTTTTCCTTACAAGCCAGAGGAAAAAGATATAAAACCATGCCATTTGAAAAGCTTGAAACTCTTCCAAAACCGTCGCAGTCATAGATTGCCTCCTGATGATAGAACATAATAGTAGGACGAGTGTGGAGAAAGAATTTAGCCCCTCACTGGTGGGTGTTTCCTCCTGGCCATGGCTGCTGCCCTTCTCTCCCTGCACCCTAGCTGCAGTAGTGAGGATTGTGCTTATAACACGGGGGGACTTTGACCTCTCGCTTTAATATGTTGTTAAGCATCTAAATTCCTGAGAGTAAAAGGTGGTTCACATGCCGCTTGCTCACCAGTTAGAAGGGGCGTGGAAGAGAAAGAATATCTTCCTTATGGCAGCTGGTAACAGCAGGTGACACACTTTATGGCCATAAAGAGGTCTGTTAGCTTGTTTTGTATGGGTGTCTGTTTCTTCCTTAAAAGGTATAATGCATATGTGACTTGAATAATTCATTACTTAGACCCCCTGGAGAGGCAGTAATTGTGGGCAATAGCTGGACTTTTGTATTGTAATTGCTGCTATTAGTCTTAAAAGCCTTGGTCAGATACCAGAGGTTAGTAACCTGCCTTAGCCTTTAGGACATTTTATCAGCAGAGGTAGAAGTTCTGGTCATATTAGTATGTTTCCTCTTTTAACTTCTGAGCCTTAGTATCTGAATATTCTTTATTCTTATCTTAGTAATTGAATTGATAGTAAATGGAGTCCACTGCCTTATTCCTGGAAAGGCTTGATTTGGGATTTTTTTTTTTTTTTGAGACAAGGGCAAATCCAAAGAAACATTCCTCCTGTAATTCACAGTCTGAAGGTCTTCATATGTTTATTTTTGTGTTAGACACCTTTATAAAAATCTATGTGAAAGTTAATGTCTCTGTCATATTTCATTCGTAGAAAGTTGTCGTACATGAGTGTATTTTTCTCTAACTCAAGTCTTAAAATCCGATGTGTATTTTAACAAAAGCTGTCTCGTATATTGAGTCCTTGGTACATTGATTCATTGCCAGGAAACCTGGAATTATGGAAAGGTATCACTACCTCACACCTCTCAAATACATCTACTTTCCTCCAACTCTGAGAGCAATAATGCCATTTCTAGGGAAAGACCAAGGCCTACTGCTGTACTGCAAAAGCCACTGATACACAGAAACTGAATAGCAGTCCTTCCATATGCAAAGACAGAAGCTGTTTGCTCTCAGTTCCCTTAGTCCTGTCTTTTCATCAGTATTAGTGATCTGTTTTTAGAGAGAATACTAACCTTAGTGATCTAACACTGTTCACATCAGCAGTTCTAATTGTTCAGTCTGATGGTAGCACAAGGTGATTTTGCTGTGTTTCTGAAGCCATTTGAGGCTTTATAAAAACTAGGGTCCAGTGTTGAGACTGTGGATCCATATCCTTTCGTGGTCAGTAGTTGAGGCGAATAGCTTAGGGGTTGGCCTTCCGCGGATGGCTAATCTGGAAAGTTATAGTCTGGCCAGATAACTAGAATTAAGCAGACCTTCAGCATAACTTCAAGGCAGCAGTTTGTTTGTGGAGGTGTATTGAAAGAGAGATTCTAGTTGGTATTTTTGGATTTTAGAGAAATCCAGTGCTGTTGTGATTTTGTTGGATATCTATTTATATATGAGTGTTTGGCACACAATTGGTTGTCTAGTCCCAAAATGTGTGATGCCAGGATTGTGGTTTTTCCGGCATAGGCAAGATGAGCAAATTGCACTTGGTCCTCATTCCCAATTTCCTAGAACCAGAAAAGGCAATGCTGGGAGTCACTGGGGACCAGGAGACAGGGAGTGTTCTGCTTCCACAAGGTGACAGCTCATCAGAGGTCAGGAAACCCCAATTGGAGGGAACCAGGCATACCCCAGAGTGATACCTAAAGAGAAAGAAGTTCTTTTTACCAGGGGGGACCTTGTGGCAGGATGTACCTGCCCGCAAGCAGGTTCTGATCATCTATCCCAGTGAGGAGGGGTGAGCAGTTGTGGCCCAAGGGTGAGTAGGCAGAGAGTTTAAACTCACAGTTAACTTGAGACCGAAAGCTAGTCTTCCAATAAACCTCTCTGAAATCCAGCCTGTGGGTTAATTCTATTGCCATCCTGACTTTAATTCATTAATTTTCTCCTTGAAAGTACTTCATAACGGAAGTATCTCGTGGGTTTAGTGACTATTAATATATTGTCATACTGGAGCTATTTGCTTTGTGTTCTTTGTTCTCTTTGTTTAGTGGTCACAGAAGATAGAGTAATGAATAGTTTTAGTTCAGTAACATTTTGAGTGACTGTTACCTTTTATTAATTTATGCAGTTCTGCCAGTAGATGATTAATGGTAATGATAGTTCTCTAAGGGTGTTTGTGGCATGCGTCTGTGTAGTACCATTCTCTTGGTGAATCCTTGGTGAAAGAAGCTCTCCACAGTGACAGCACAGAGAGAAACCACTCGTATCTAATTTTAGAACAAATGTGTCCTGGATGAGACACAGTAAACTTCACATTTTAAGGTCTACTCATTTATTCAATATTTAGTAAACATTTATGAAATACCAGGTGCTGGTCTGAGTATAGACATGGGAGACCTTTCCACATGGAGCTTACAGCCAAGTGGGAGGATATGGCCCTTAAAAAAGGAAGTTTTAGATAAGTGTGTAATTAAGCAAAAGTAGAAAGAGCAATAAGAGTAATCTAGTTAATGCTGGTGCTCCTGAGGTCTGTCCTGGAGAAAATACCTTTAAACTGAGACTTACAAGAGGAGTTTGAGATCAAGGAATAAAATGAGGTTGTGTGCCAGTGTGTGTGGCCTTTGGGTGGACTTGTGTCAGAGGAAGAGATCTGGAGCTTTCTGGACAACGGGAACTGCTTTGACATACACAGAAGTTGAGGAGTTGTGTGCCCCACAATTGTAGTTTTAAACATCTAAAATGCAAATTCTTGATTGGGTTTTCAAACCTGTTCAGTTTTGATTACACTCTCTCATTTTGGGAATTAAGGTGAGACAATAGTTTGGCCACATGAAACATTTAATAACTGCTGCTAAGAAACTTGTGTTCATATGCAGATCAAATCTGCTTATGTATAATGCACCTGAGAAGGGAAGCCACGGTATTTTAATTCACTACGATTTTAGTGTATTTTACAAACAAGAGGTATAGAGTTGAGGATGTGGAACATCTTTTGGTTGTGAAAGGTACTTCTGTTTATAGCAGTGTTTACTGTGTTAAAATTTAAAATGTGGTTTGTTTATAGATTACTAATTATTGCAAGTTGGCTTATTCAAATTATCTTGAAAGTGCAGTAAATTGTGAGTTTGTTCCACTTTATAATCTGACTTTTTTCTACTCAATTGTCTTACTTATATAGTCACAGATAATGGGAAAAGAACATTATTGGCATTAATTTCTTAATTTATAAATGCTGATGTATAACTAATGATATCATTTTCTATTATTGGTCAAAATGTGATTCAATAGAGTGATTAAAATAAGTGCGATTAGTTGTTTGAAGAAAATGCAGCTTATAGAATACTTTATTGAGTGAAATCAATAAATCAATTGAAATAATCCATCGAATAATTAATTGCAATTACTTGCTACCTGGGAACCTCACAAACTGTCTCAAAATATATTTACATATGACATAATTTTTTTTTTTTTCCTTTTTGTCTTTTTTCGTGTCCGGCAATGGATCGCAACCCTCGGTGTTGCGCCCGCACCTCACTCAGCCAGTGAGCGGGAACCGGTCTGTATGTAGGATCCGAACCCTCAGCGGGAGCGCTGCCACGCTCCCAAGCGGCGCACTGTAGCAGTGCGCCACCGGGCCGGCCCATATGACATAAATTTTGATACTGTTATTTGGTTACTGTATTCGTATTTAGGTAATATCTGATTTTTTATTTTTATTTTTTAAATTATGATTCTTCATTTTTAAAACCTAAAGCTCTGGCAGTAATCCTACTGATCTCTGATAATTAATCTTAAACTGTCTCTGAAATCTGGTCTGACTTTTGAAAGGAACAGTGGATTTATTTGCCCCTGATGGTTAACTTTGTTTATTTAGCCTGAGCTTTGGGACATGGTAGGAAAGTTGTTGCTAACCTCACTTCTTCACCTCCACAAAAGGGGTCAGAACTCCTTCAGAGAAAACATTGCTGTGGCCATGTAGGGTTAGGTAAATATGCCATACAAAAATAAACCAAAATTATGTCAACAAGACCTGAAGAGTATGAATCTATTCTAGCACCAATTAAGTTACTGGATACTTCCTGGTAGTAGTCTTCTAAATCTCTGTTTCCTGTCACAGGGTTCACAGTTCTGTTTATTATAATCTGAAGAAACATTTTTGCTTACATGGTTGCACTTAACTACTTATGAAGTATTTGCAGTTATATCTCTCTGGGTTATATCATTAAGGAAATGTCCAGTTAAAGGCAAAATTGGTACAACAGTACCGATTATTAAATAAGTAAGAAGTAAGAAAATAAATAAATGTTTTCCTTTGTTTGTAAAGTTTTTTTGACTGGGTAGTAGGTGTTGTTTACAAAAAGACTAATTGTTATAAGTGAATGTCTGTGAGCTTTTGTAGCCATCTTGAGAGGGCTGTTCTGAAAGTCTGCATCTTATGCTTTTGATGGTGTTTTAACTTAGAGAAAAATATGTTGTCCTCTTCTCCTAACCCCTGGCTTTTCTTAACCTTCTATATTATACTAACCATTATTTAAAAGTAATTTTCAAGTGAATCTTCTGTCCTGTTTTCAGGTATTAGTTCAACTGCTTGAATATCTTGCTCTGGCCTCTGTGCACATGACTGGCTTATGTTAAATGGTTGGAAGGGCATTGCTTTGTGCTTCTAGATGGATTACACTCCCATAAGTAATTATCAGTGACCATTTTGTGCTCTTTAACGTTCAGAAGGGCTAGCAGGTGACAGAGGTAAGCATTAGTAGAGCCAAGTCTCCCAGCTGTGCAGTGAGAGTAAGCCCTCTTTCATGGAACTTAATAATTTATTTTAGCATTTGGTGCTACATCAGGGTCATGATCTGGCAGCCTCCCATGCTGGCATCTTGACTTTAAAAGCAGTGCATCGTAGCGCAGTGATCTACTCAGGAGTGTGATTCATTAACTACCTTTAATTCTGAATGTCCAGTGAAAAGCTTAGGTAGGACTTTGCGGTGCAGGCTTCTAAATGATTTTAGGTTCTTCATGTTAAATGTTTTAAATGAAGAATTGACAAAACGATTATTACATTCCCTTCCAATTCTTTGAGTCTATTTTTTCTTGGCACTATACTGACTAATTTGCCAGGCAATCAAGATGAACTTATTCATTCATTAATTCATGTGATTATCTCTCCATATATCATCTATCTATTGTATTTCACCTTAGACTCATTCTATGTAATGGAACTGCAAAGGATATTGAAGAAATATTAAGATGATTTTTGGTCTTTAGAAGCTTTTGGTGTATTTGGCAAAATAAATAGGCCACTAAATATTCAATAAAACAAAATAATGTAGGCTGCTTACCTTTTGTTTGATCACTTTCTGGTTGTTGATTTTCCTCTTCGCTTTTGATGGTGTTCATGTGTGGAAGTGTTTCCACTTATTGAAAGTTATATTCAAACATGAACATATGATCACTGGCAGTGTTCTTAAAGACAGCTTTCTAAAAATACTTATAACTGGCTGGGCCAATTATGAGCCCTGTTTCTTTATATTTGTCATGGTGGCTGCGTTGGAAAACACACCACCTGATATTATGTGAGGAGGCAGATTTGCTTCATGTTCTTGGCACCCAGATTTCTCAATGTTGGGGAATGCTCTTGTGAAACTTAGAAAATTATTTATTCATCTTCATGCTCTTCTGCCTTTCTACTTCTCTTAAATGTGAAAGGAAGCAAATAGGTCAGGCTACATCAGGATGTTGCGGTTTGAAGTTGCCTTGTGATTTTAGGTGTGGTCCACTGATGATGATGTATAAGAACCTATGCAGGAAATTTGAGGCCAGATTCTCCTTGGCAATAGAGAGCGAAGAGATGCCTGGCTTGTTTTGTCATTGAGCTTCTTGAGAAAGATGGCTACCCTAAATAGATACAGCATAAGCTTAAAACCGTTGCAAACATTGTCTGCTAACCTTTTAGTATATCTCTTTACATGTCCTAAACTGCATTTCAGTACACAAAAATAGGACAGTTCCATCCTAAAGAGCAGGAACCATGTTTTCCAGGAGATGACACCAAAGAACTTTTTAGCAGAAATTTCCTTTTTTTTTTTTTTAAACTGAGGGTTTCTAATTGAAGTATTCCAACCTAAGATTATAATGAGATTGCCATTTTCCATACATAATATAGCCCAGCCTAAGAATCTTGAACTAGAATCTGGCTCTGTTCCCCTGCTGCTCTATCTGTGTCTGCTCTGCACTGTGATGGAGCTGACTGTGAAATGCACAAGAATCAAAAGTCTCAGAATTTTTGTTCAGTGGTTAGCCCTAATTCTGCAAGTCACACTTTGCAGGTGGATCTGATTTGGCTTTGTCATTAGGGTCAGATAGGCTCAGAGATCAATGAGCTTGCAAATTTGGACCATAAGAGCTGTTCATCAGACTTTGTATTCATCTCACCCACTCTCCAAATCTGACCCTATTAGTGTCATGTTAGACATAAATCCCATCAGAAATGATAATAGGGCAGTTCTACCCCTTCAGCTTACGTAAATGATGTTTTCCTAACATGCTGATTGGAGTAGGGAGGTGCAAAAGGTCCTTCCATGGGTGCTTCTGGTTAATGTAGGTCTGTGAATGATTGAAAAACCGTCACTTAGATGCTGCTCCCTAAGCCTTGTTTCTTGATGGAATGCATGGATGTGCTTGTCAAGAGTGAGTATAAATGAATAACAGAACTCCTTTGAACACTCAAAAAACTTCTATTTACATTTTTACAAAGCTCATTCAGAATTGGAGAAACTTAAGAAAAGAGAGGCTGTCTTAGTCTGTTTGGGATGCTATAACAAAATACCATAGACTGGGTAGCTTATAAACAACAGAAATTTATTTCTCACTGGTGTGGAGGCTGGGAAGTCTAAGATCAAGCTGCTGTCAGATTCAGTGTCTGGTGAGGGCCTGCTTTCTGATCATGGCACTTTCCAGTTGTGTCCTCACATGATAGAAAGAGCAAAGCCACTCTCTGGGGTCACTTTTATAAGGGCACCAATCCCATTTATGAGGGTTTTGCTTTCATGATCTAATTACCTCCCAAAGGCCCCATCTCTTAATAACATCACCTTGGGGGTTAGAATTTCAACATATGAATTTTGGGGGGACAAAAACATTCAGGCCATAACAGAGGCTTATAAAGGAAAACTTGAGAAGGGCAATAAAACTGTGGTGTTTAAGGGTTTGCTTTCCTTTTACTAATTCAGATTCATTGCCTGAAATAGAAGTTTTTTATTTCCGCAGTGTTCATTACCAAATAATGCCAGGGAGACTCACACCATACCTTCATGGCCCCCCGTGGTGAATGTTTTTCCATTTGTAAATTCACACTCATTTGTGGGATGTTAGTGGCTGTCACACCAGAGTTAGCTACAACTAGGTTGTTTTCATTTAATTCAGAAGGAAAAGATGATTGCCAAATTAATATAGATACTTGTGTTGACAATCTTGTAACAGGAGAGTAGTAAAAATTTTGATTAGATTTTCTGTATCTTAAATTTGTTGTATTTATTTAATTATAAAAAGAAACCCCATTTTTGTAGAAACTTTTGAGAACTCAGAGAAACATAGAGAAGAACACTAAAATCACTTGGAATACTCTTATACAGAGATTACATTATTTTTACTTTTTACAGTTTTTTGATGTATATACGTGTGCAATTGTACAAAATATGTTAATTTAAACACCTGCCTTTAAAAAATTAGGTTATCATATTATATAGTTTAGCATCTTCTATTTTTAAACTTAACATTATATTACCATTAATATATTTTGATAGTTTCCACTTTTTTACTTTAAAAACAATCAGTGTGTTAAACATGTTTGTACATAAATTTTCCTAGGATAGATAATTTCAACAGTTTTATGACTTTTGACATAGATTGCCAATGTTTCCTCAAAGTCTAAATCAATCTTTATTATTTATAATAATTCTTATTTTACTTAAACTCCATCCAAATTTATTTTACATAATAAACTTTTCCTATTTAATAGGAGAAAATATTATTTTGTTAGTTTTTATTTTTTATTTTTCCTTTTTGTCTTTTTTCGTAACCGGCAACGGGATCGCAACTGTCAGTGTCATGCCTGCCCCGTGCTCAACCAGTGAGCAGACTGGTCTCTATATAGGATCCGAACTCTCGCCGGGAGCGCCGCCGCACTCCCAAGTGCCGCACTCTACCGAGTGCGCCACCGGGCTGGCCCAACGTCAGTGTCATGCCTGCACCGTGCTCAACCAGTGAGCGGACTGGTCTCTATATAGGATCCGAACTCTCGGCGGGAGCGCCGCCGCACTCCCAAGTGCCGCACTCTACCGAGTGCGCCACCGGGCTGGCCCAAGTTTTTATTTTTTAATGAGGATAAACTTGTGTAAGAAAATGTTCTTTTAAGTTTTTAAAAATAAATTTATGAGACTGAAAGGGCAAACGATTAGTAAGTTTATCAAAATGTGAAAAGCATTTAAAATTGTATAATACCTTAGAGACCTCTGTAAAACTTCATATTTTAAGGGAAGTTTATCTCATTTGTAAAGAGAAAGAATCTGAATATTAAGCAAAGTTTGATGACTTGGCAACAACGGTTGAATAAAATTTCAAAAATTGTTCATTGAATTTGAAATACTAACATTTAACTAGCTGATGCATGAAATTTAGATTATAATACATTCTGGTTTTAAGACCTGGAAAATCAATATATTGAAGATTTAAAGACTATTATTTTCAATGTAAGAATTGTGGAAAAACTTGAATTTGTTATCATTTACGATGAAATGAACTCTTTTGCCTGAAAGCAACTCATCTGTGAGTATGAAAAAATAAAGCTCTATACAGAAATCCCAAGTAATGTTAACAGTAATACCTAACATTTGCATTATCCCTCTGCTTTTATCTCTTTAGGACATCCAGGCGGAAATTGATGCCCACAATGACATATTTAAAAGCATTGATGGAAACAGGCAGAAGATGGTAAAAGCTTTGGGAAATTCTGAAGAGGCTACTATGCTTCAACATCGACTGGATGATATGAACCAAAGATGGAACGACTTAAAAGCAAAATCTGCTAGCATCAGGTCAGAAGAGTCAACATAAAATAAAAATAGTGGGGGTGGGTGGAGATTTTTGTATAGCAGAGGGAGAAAGAGCAGCCTGACCACCAATGAAATAATTTAGGATTTAACTGCAAAGACTGTTTTCCCAAAAGTTATAGTTTTACCTCCATTTATGTCCGATGTCCTCTGCCAGCTGTTCCTGACTATTGACAATTGTTCATACGACAGTACTTAAAAAAGTTCTTGGAAAAACAGAATTAAAAGGTAATATGAATCTTTCTGTGAACTTTTAAAAAAACTTTTTATTATTTATGTATTTTTTAATTTAATCAATATGTTTATTGAAACATATTGATTATACATACTTGTGGGGTGCAGAGTTGAATATCAATACATATAGACAGTGTGTAATGATCAAATCAGGGTAATTAGCTTATTCATCATTACAAAACTTAATCATTTCTTTGTGATGAGGACATTTGATCTCCTCTCTTCTCATCATTTGATAACATGCAGTAGATTATTATTAATTATAGATGCCTAGCTTGACTGTACAACAATGGAACTTGCTTTTCCTGTCTAGTTGTTATATTTCCGTTAACTAACCTCTCACTATCCCCTCTTTCCCTCCCCATTTCCTGCCTCTAGTAACTGCAGTTCTGCTCCTGCTCCGTGAACTATTTGAAGTACTCTTGTATCATATTTTAAACCTAATAACACTAATAACAAAAATGTTGCCAATATGGGCTAATTATTGAGTGTCTACCTTGACCAAATACTGTGTTAGCTTCTTTACAAATATTATTTTATTTAGTACCAAAGAATCCTAGTATTTTAGATGGTAAAATTCTTTCTTATATGAGGAAGCAGAGATTTAATGGGTATGAGGAAGGACTTGCTGAGTTTTTGAGCTAACAAGTGCCAAGCCAGAATTTGAATCTAGATCTCTTTGACTGTTGGCAATGAACATGTTTTGCTTTATCATGCTGTTTGTACATCCAATTAAAGATGGGTTTATAGAAATTAAATATCTCTTTTGGACACTAAAATGGAAAAGTGATGATTCATGTCTGCATTTGGAGAGAGTAAAATGAAATAAGAAGGAACCTTAGGACCAGAATCTGACTTGAAAAATTACCTTTAAAAAGGCCTTTCAAAATTACCCAGACTAATAGAGTGATTAGTGTTATTGGGGGTCAACAGTGTTTTAAGATCATGTTTAATAAATGAGGGACAGTTCCTAATTGGGTATAAGTTTAGGGGATTGCGACTGAAGAACTATTATTGAGCAAAATTTCAAGAGAGGAATGTTGGTTAGGAAGTCCTAGATCAGTTTCTGTTGCTTTATCATATATTGGAAAATGTACAACCTTAAAACTAAATGGTCTTGACTTTGACTCTTTTGACTTGACTGTTTACTCTCTGATCTTGGGCAAATCACTTAGGCCCTCTGAGGCCTAGTTTTCTTATTTACAAAATCAGAATATAAATATTTAACCCACATGATTGTTGCGAAGATTGAATGGGATAATTTGACAGTTCCTTAGTCTGTGTAAAGCTTGTCCAATGTAGCATCTAGTTTATTTTTTCATACATAGAGGGGCTCAGTGGATCTGCTTTAGCTGGTTTCAAGATTTCATAAAGCAACTTCATGGAGAGCAGAAATCCTCAATGATTATTTATTGTGGATGACTTTTAAAAAATTTCTTTCTGATAAGATGTTCTATAAGTTTTTTTATTCTTCTGGGACTTATAGACAGGAATTTTCAGTTCGTCTTGTACTTAAGGAAGGGGGTAATATAATATAAATATGGACACCTCTGTGTAAAGATCCTGTTGGAAATTATGTAAGCACCAATCAACTACTCTTTTTTAAGAGGAAAATTAGGGAGTATTACATAGTGGTATTTTTTACTCACTAGAAAAATGTGAATTGGAGATACACTAATAAGTTCAGTACTGTGAGTGACATGGTTTAAATTTTTATGTTAAATTTATTTAATTTAGGATTATGTTAATTAAATATCCACTTATCAGCTTAATGATATTTAATATAGATCCTTATTAACATATGGTTACAAAGGCCAGTGAAATTGTCAAATCTAATGAAAACAGAGTTCAAAGATAAAATTCTATCTTCCCTTTCTTTTATGAGCTTCTTAAAAATTCAGGGCATGTTTTTAAAATCCCTTAGAGAAGATTAACCTTTAACATCATCATTTATATCTAATGTTATTACATTATACAATGTCATTGATACCCCTTTTAGCCTTAGATTTTGCTAACCATATTGTAAAGCTACTAAAATTTCCTTTTCTTTCGTCTAATAGAGGAAGAGTCTACTGCTCTCTTTCTTTTTTTCTCTGGTGCAGCACTTTCCAATAGAACTTTCTGCAATGATAGAAATGTCCTATGTCAATATAGTAGCCACTAGCCATATGTGGCATATTGACCACTTGAAATGTGGCTAATGCAAATGATGAACTGAATTTCAAATTTTATTAATTTTAATTAATCTTAATTAAAATAGCCATATGTTGCTGGTGGCTACTATATTGGAAGCACAGCTTTGGTATTTTTCAGACAGTCAGACTAAATTCTGAGGACTTGACTCTTTTTTCCTAGTAGTTCTTACCCCCTTTTAATGTTACGTGTCATGTCACACTAATTAAGGTATTTTCTTTCTTTGTTATCCAATTTATAATCTCTAGGTTTTACCATAAACTAAGAAGAAATCACATTTGTGATAAGAATGCCAAATTGGACATTTAATTCTGTGCAGTCCTTATACAAAAGGGGATAGTATATCTTTGCCTCCCCTACCTCCCCTTAATTTGGGTCATTTTATTCTTTGGTAGCCCTGCTTTCCAAATGTGTTATTACCTGACTACAGGTATATCTGGGCATTTTCTATCTGTCCTCTTAAATGCTGCCCATGATGAAAGCAATGTAGTAGAAAGAGCTTGCACTTTAGATTGGATTCCAAATTCTCAGCGTGGCTTCCTGAACAAGTTTCTTCCTTCTCTGAGCCATTGTTCCTTCGGAGAGCTGTTGTTAGGTTTCCTATCTCAGAGTATATTTGGTTTCTGGTCTTTCTCCTAACTTGATCACAAAGTTGTTAAAAGCGTGGCTTTCTTTTTCTGAAACAGTGTAGTGCCTCATATCAGAGTGGGTACTCCATAAATGTTTGTTTGTGCTGAATAAATGAAAAACTGTATTTTATCTTAACAAGTACACCTCTTCATTCTCTCACGCTATTTTTTTTTCTTATCTTGTGTACTGCAAGAAGGAATATAACTTATTTGAAGATACACTTTCTTTGAAAAGTAGAGACTTTTGGTGGTTTAAAGCAAGTATTAGTTTGCAGTTTACTGTATGGTTTTTTTCCCTACTGCATTTAAATGATGAGATGCCATTTTTATAGATCTTTACCTTCTAACAAGTTTTTGCATTGCATTTTTTAAGAATAACTGGTCACTTAAAAATGTTTAGAGAATTGTAAAATATGATTCAGTCTAAAGAGGGGTAACTTGTGTAAAGCATATACTGTAGTAGACATCATCTTTGGTTGATAATACGGTCAATAAAGGTATCTATTGCTTTGTACATATCAAGTACCCAAAGAATGAACAGAAGCAGTTAAGAAGTTAGGATAAGTCAATTATCAAAAAATCTGAATGCCCGCAGATATGTGTTAGATAAAGAAATGTTTCAAATGAAGATTCTGAAAACATGATTGATGACTGGTTATCTATAGTCCCAGCGAAATTTAAATTTAAAAATGTTTATAGTAAAATTAAGAAAGTACAACTAAGCCAAACACAAATTTAAAGTTTCTTCTTACAAAGTATTCAACCTGCTGCCTAAGAAAAGGCTTTCATCTTGAAAGATGAAAGAATTAAAATCAAACTAGAACACTGAAGGCTACTGCAGAAGCACGCATTTATTTGAGCATATGGTAGTAATCCACTAAACACATAGTTATAATCTATTGGAGAATAACCAGAACAGATTTGCCAGGCAAAGATTCTGCCAGAACAGCTTGCTTTTTACTGTGGAAAAACAAAGATGCAGAGAAGCACATACACCGATGTTTTCTTTTTTATTTCAAAGCGACGTCAGCATCTTTTAAACAGTGTTGCCTTCATCTTTATAGATAGTCTTTCAGGTGTTGAATGCTGTAAATTTCAATGTTCAGGTTCACTATTTTTGTGCAGTCACAAGAGTTAATGACATTGGAAAAGACATTTGTGTGCTCTTACAAGGTAATGCATGTTTACAACTGGATTTCAAAGGAATATAATGTGTGGTTTAGTTATTGATTAATGAGTTAAATTACAGACACTGAAGATGCAGAATTAAATCATCTGAAATAAGAAGTCAGGGTATGTATATGTGTTTTGCACACAGAAATGCTCAAGCACTTCTTGACTGACTGAGGACCTCTGCTTTCTAGCTGTCTTTTGCATTTAAAAATATTGGAAACGAATTGCAACAGCTCAAATGTACTTCTTGCAAAATGGCTTATAACTGCAGAGAAAATTTTCAGTTATATGTTTGAAATTATTTAGTTCTTCTCTGTGACAAGTGAAATTATTGTTTATCAGAGAAAGGTAATTACACATTTGGTCTAAAATTAATCAATATAGACACCAAAAAGCTGGAGCTCAGGCAGAATCAGGACCTTGTTAAAGCACAATTTTGTAAAGTGAGGTCAATCATAGCACCTGTGGAATGAATAGAACTGATAGTAAATGCAAAAAGTAAATAAATAAATTTTATAGTCATACAGTTCTCAGAGAATTATAAAATGCCTCAAACTTCTTTCTGTGTATAAAGATTTTTTTTTTATTATTTCATATCTAGCTTTTTAAAGTAAGACATAAAGTTTTAGAGTTTGAATAGCTTTAAATTAGCCAGTTGGCAATGGAACTGTAAATAGATTGCAGGATAATTGGCCTTTGGTATGTGACTGTATGCGAATGCTGGTTGATGGTATTTTAAAGGATATGCAGAACTCCAGTTGTTTTTTTTCTTCTAGCCAAGCATATTGGTTGGTAGACAGACTGCGGTGGTTATGCGTTAGAGACGAATTAGATGAACTAGAGATTAGAGATTCATAATTCTTCTGAAAACATTAGGGACTTTTAAACAACTAGCCAAGCATATTGGTTGGTAGACAGACTGCGGTGGTTATGCATTAGAGACGAGTTAGATGAACTAGAGATTAGAGATTCATAATTCTTCTGAAAACATTAGGGACTTTTAAACAAAGGCTTATGATATTGTTGAATATCTATTGCTGGGAATACCTTCTAATATAACCAATGAAGGAATATTCGTTTGAATTAACTATAGTAGAGCTTTTAGCATTTAGACAGAGGCTCAAGTAGATCAGATGT
>NW_007728453.1:0-975 GCF_000696425.1 Galeopterus variegatus | reverse complement strand
CATCTTTTTCCCTCATAAATTTTCATGCTTTGGAAGCTGTTATGTAACACAGCTTATGTCTGTCTCCATGCCCTTCTAAACCTGAAAGATCACGTGCAGTCAAGGTAATTCCATCTCACCAGGTTAGCTCTTAAGTCCATATTCACGGTCTGTCCACTAGGATGACGTGGGACTGGCTAGAGCTTGATTTCTCGAGTCTCTGAAATTGTTCCTGACTCATCCGCATTTTCAAATCCAGCCCATCCGTGGGCTTGAAGCTGGGTAAGTGGGCTTTCTCCAGGCCCTAACAAGTGCAACTAGTAATTTATGCTTTGATTTACACATCTATTCTCAAGGACTTTTGCTTTTATTGGAAACTTAACTACATAAAAATGCATTTCCTAAACATGGTCCCTCATTATGAAGTTCATAGTTTAAGAATCTGAAGGTGCATTTCTGTGCTAAAAGCAGAAATTATTACTAAAACAAAGACCTCATTTTAAAATCATAGCATAAAGTACTATAATCAATGATTTTTGCCCAATTGTTCTCTATTCACAATGTCATTTGTCACTGGACATCAGTCAGCCTTAAACCACGTAGTATCCTGTCAAGCATTCCCTTATTATTTTTTAACTTTTTGAGGTAAATGTTGATAATATTCTGTTTTTAGTAACTGTTTGGTTACAAGAGAAATTAATACATTAGTAATTTCCTTTCCTAAAAAATTAGGTGTTTTTTTATGGGGTGGGGAGAAAAATAATATGGGCCTGTTGTAAACAGTGGTACACAAATATAAAAATTAGGTGTTTACTATGCTTTCAGTGGTAACCACATCTGGTATGTATTTTTCTAAACATTTTATATGCACGTAATTTCTTTTCCTTTCTCTCTCTCCCTTCTTTCTCTCCCCCATCCCATTTGTACAAATGAAAAGACAAAAAGTATATTTGGATGTGCATATATACTATACACAAAACTACCAAAATGTGTTTT
>NW_007728452.1:302862-305455 GCF_000696425.1 Galeopterus variegatus | reverse complement strand
TTCTGTTCATCCAGATGCTCATATCCATTTATTTTGGTCTTCATAACTAACAGTAAAGAACCATAATTGTCTTCATATAGTTCTTGCATATTTGTATAACATTTAAGAATTTTATAGTTTTTATTGCTATTGAAAAATCTCTTTTTTTAACCACGTTTTCTTTTATTAGATATAAGAAAGCTGTTGATTTCTGCCTACTAATCCAACAACTTTCTTTCTTTTCATTTACTCTTGTCTTTCTAGTTTTGTTGTGCTGGTTGTTGATTAATGCTTTGTGCATATATATATATATATATATATTTTTTTTTTTTTGCCTCGCCCCCACCCCTTGGTTCACATGCTTTTAGTCTCTTCTTGTATAATGAATATATTGAAAAACAACAGTTTTCTTCTGAACACTGCTCAGGCCTTACTCTGTAGATGTTGATTAGCTGCATTGCCCCAATTTTCTTATTCTAAATATTCTGTAACTTCAGCTTTAATTTTCTCTTTAATCTAGCCCCATTTTAGATTTTTAAAAAATTCTCAAATCATTTAATGTTTTTCTAATTATTGTACATATCAATTATACTTGGTTGAAGAGTATATCACATAAATTCTAATCTTGGAAAAATTTTTAGTTTACTTATAACAGTTACCACAAAAACAAACAAATGTGGGGAGAATTTTTTGGTTTAATTTTCTAGATGACTACTTTGGTCATATGTTACTTTTATTACTTTGCACACAACTTGTTTGTTTGTTCTATTTTAGTGATAATAATTTTAATGCATAACTTTTTAATGTTCTCTGACTTTTTATACAACCTTCTATACAGGCTTTTTATGAAGCCTTCTTGTTTTACAAATATGACTAACATCCTGAGTATATAAAAATTTCTATTCTATTCCCTCCATTAACATTATTTAAATCTGAACTTATTGTTTTTATTAATTTTAGAATATTTTTTGCTGTTGGATTTTAGTGAGTTTCCATTGAGAAAAGGAATGAAAAAAGCACAAATGAGGAATAAAAACAACATGAAAGGAAAAAATAAAGCACAGAAATGACTATGTTTAAATAAAACATATGTTTTGATAAAATACCTTTCCTGAGCAAAAAAGAATTGTGATAATATTTAGGGTGACATTCAATAGGCTTTCTTTCCTACAATTATCACCACCGTACATTATATATATGAGGATTCTATTTGTAATACTGGCTATTTTTGATATTAGAACACTTTGATGGTTTTCTATGTTTGGGGCAGGAAAGGTTTAGATCTATTTGCAGATTTTTGGTACATTTTAACAGTAAGTCCTTTAAACCAACATTGCTTATGTTAGATTGAATCTGGCATCAGAGGTCACAAGGACCTAGATGTTTAAAATTAATACCAAGGATTTCCATTAAAAAAAAAAATGCCAGAAGGGTTCCATGCATTTTCTGTGACCACGGTATTGATGGTTTTATGTAAACAACTTCATTTTCTCCCATACCATGACTGGTTGGGTGAAATATCTGCTATGGGAAAATGTGGTGGATTTCGATGTAAAGGTCATGAGTCTATTCCAAAGAGGAAAGGAAAGATTTTGATTCAGAAGCCGAAAGTTGAAAGAGTGATAAATTCTTCTAAATCTCTACTAAGTGAGAATACAAATAAAGATCATAAACAGATATTTAAATCCTTAGGAAAATAAATCTTGTCTGTTTTTTTTTTTTAGGCCAAAACAGAAATAAAAGACCATGACCACTAGAGCAGAAACTATCCATGTATTTATAACAAAACTCCAACAGGAAAGCATAATACTGGGCTGTTGGTGACTAGCCTTGGCTTAGGTGCCTAGATTGTAAACCCTAGACTACACTCCTTTCCATTTATGCATAGAAGAAATGTGCTGTGTAAGAATATAATATGAACTTTAATTGGTATAATGCTTAATAGAGTGAGTCTATGAAAGGTTTCACTAGCAACAGAAAGGGTATGAAACATACATAAGCCTTCATTTTGTCTCTAAAAGGTTGAAAAACTGTGTCTTATTTGGTAAGTGATGCCACATATGTTTGATGCTTTACAATATAACTCTTTTTACATTAGCATAATTTAAAACAATTTGGAAAAACCAGTACTTTAATAACTATGCTGAGATGAGAAGACACAGATGAGTAAAAACAGATCTTTGAATTCTGATATTCACAACTTTCATATCTTTTATGACTCCTACATTGTCTTATACTGAACTATATTTCTTACACCCTCTCCTGGACTGTAAATTCTTTCAGTCAGAGACCATATCATTGTAGTTATCACTGTTTTTATCATTTTATCTTACACAGAAACTTGCATATAGTGGCTATATTGTAAATATTTATAAATGAATAAATGTATGTATAAATTAATAGATGAACAATTAATATTTTATAACACAGCAACTCTGTATAATATGTGCTAGAACTGTATTTTATCTGATAAAAAGATGACTAAAAGCCTCAAAAATCTGTTATTTGAAGAAGAGAAATAATGATGATTAATTTTAAGTAAATCAGCACAAATAAATATGCACTGATTTATCAAACTCACTCAGGAAGATTTTTTTTTTTTTTTTTTTTTTTT
>NW_007728452.1:300837-301889 GCF_000696425.1 Galeopterus variegatus | reverse complement strand
ACTGGGATAAAGAGCACAAGAACATGAAAATCTAATTAATCAGTATTTATGAAACAGCTGACATTTGATACACTCTCCATATTGTAACTCAGCTATGAGGAAGTCATTCAACTTCAGGACCTGAAATTTGAGGAGTCAAATGGGGTATCCCAACTGTAAAAGTGGAGGGCTCCAGGATTATTACTCAGGAAAGTAAATCACTATGGTGAATTAAAGGTCACTATTCTGGTATATGTGGTCCCAGTCAGCATTAGCTTTCAGGAACCAGTCAAGAGTGGCAATAAATAGAATTAGGCAAAGTACTCAAGTTTCAGCCAAATGAATTGGAAAATAAGAGGAACCCTATTCATTCATTCATTATTTTAATCACTGAAAGGAATATAATGAAAGTCTACTACATGCTGAGCACTGTGCTATATGGTGAATTTTCAAATATGGTCCTTGCCTTCATGGAGTTTATAATCTAGTTATTCAAAGAATTGGAAACAGATGAAACAAGAACTATGCAATAGCATCATTAGAAGGTAATGGAGAAATTGGAAGGAAAACTTGAACTGACCCAACAATAGCCAATGTATTACTATGGAAACTTTACAGCAGTCTTTGTAAAATTTTGGTTTAACAGTTTAAATTGAAAATGATAGAAACTTATACATCTTTTGTGAAATGAAGAGCATCATTACTCTACTTGAAGGGATCATTACTCTATATGAAAGGATGTAACTCTTTGAATAAAAGTCATTTATATAATTAAATCAAAATGTTCTCTTTTTTAATGTCCCGCAGCATTTGCCAGATTATAAGAAAATGGTAATTATAATTATGGCAATATTAAATGGGTCCCTACTGCAACAATTAATATTAGACATTTTAACTACAGACAGGCAAACTCCCTTACTGTATTAATATCCACAAACTACTATTTGAAGACATTATTAGTATATTTTTGCTAATAATACCAGGGAATATTACATTATATAACTATATTATCAGAATCAATTTCAGAAGTATTATAAAAGGTGTTTGTGCACAAAGTAAAACTTTTTGAAAGA
>NW_007728452.1:294923-300685 GCF_000696425.1 Galeopterus variegatus | reverse complement strand
AGAATCAATTTCAGAAGTATTATAAAAGGTGTTTGTGCACAAAGTAAAACTTTTTGAAAGAAATTGCAGAACATTTTACTCAAATATGCTCTACTAAGTACTCAAAATTACAGTTTCTCAGAAGAAACTTTTCACCCCATTCCAGCCCCTTTATACATATTCAAAACACTGATGCCAACTATTCCATGAATTGCCCTCCAAAACTTCTTCAGGTCTCTACATGCTACTTTGGAAATTTGTCAGACATTTGTCTCATTTACCTTCTCTGTTACTGCTCATTACTCAGTTCGGCTGGTTCCATAGCCCATGTTTAGTTCCATTACTTGGGGTTTGGCTGGTTCCATAGCCCATGTTTAGTTCCATTACTTGGTTCCCAGACTTCATCTAGCTACCATGTAGTGCTGTCTGCACAAGATTTAAATTTTTGCATCACTCAAATTCAAGACCTCTAGATCTACCATTCACCTCCATATAATTCATACAAAAGTGTTCCTGCCCTTTCTCAGCACCCAAATCTCTTCTTAACAGTTCTCCACATAAAAGGGAAAGGTAATTAAATGGAATCATTTACTTATTTAAATATCTTTTAAATTTTTTCATTTAGAATAAATACAAAAATGTAATAATAATTATAGTAAACTTTTTTGTAATATATCATTCCTAATCGTCTTATAGCCACTACTTGTCTTATAGCTATCACTTATAAATTACAAACCTAAAAATAGCTATGATCTAGCAAGGAGTTACAAATAGAAGGATGATTCAAATGGTCTTTCAGATCACAAATTAAATACTATCCAAAGAGATGTTCTCAGAATTTTAAAATCTTCTCTTCTCTCCAACTAAAAAATAAATAAATAAAAAATTTAAAATACAGAAGCAAGGCTTTAAAACAACTTTAGGTGACTCTAAAAAATAATAGGTGGTTCTATTGAAAGAAGAATAAAGGGAAAACACTTCAATAACACTGTAAGTTTTATTTATAATTTCTTATAATAAAATCAGCTGGTTTTAGAAAAGTATATTTTTCAGACAATTGAAATATATCCATTTAAGAGCTAAAGATGTAGATATTAGAATTATTTTCTTGTAAACTGGCCTCAAGTAACTAAACTTTTTGCTCCTGTGTGTGTGTTTTCTTAATAGTTATCTCTCAACTCCCTTGCTATCAGCCTGTCATTTCTTTTCATATTACTACAATTTTAGTTTGCTTGCAAAAGATCTTACTCTACCTACTTTTTCTTTTTTCCCACACATATCCTTCACATATAACTTATAACTTTGAGTGTATTATGGATTAGGTCATTTCATCAAAACAAACAAGCATAAAGTTATACATACACATGCACGAGGGATCTTCAAAAAGCTCACGGAAAGATTCGTGTGTGTGTGAGAAGAGGATTTAAAGTAGCTGAAGGGCAATTTCCCATGTTTTTGAGGGTTTGGGCTGGGATTTCAACAGTTGAGTCAGCCGGAAAATGAGTTTCCTGATAAATGAAGAGTTATTACATTAATTAATGTTATCAAGCCCCACCTAGTTGACCCTAATGAATGCCATGAAACACGAAAGAATAAGAGAATAGAATATTTTGCTTCTGACATTGATTATATTTAAAACCTAATTCCATAAATATAAGCAAAACTNGAAATGAAGAGCATCATTACTCTACTTGAAGGGATCATTACTCTATATGAAAGGATGTAACTCTTTGAATAAAAGTCATTTATATAATTAAATCAAAATGTTCTCTTTTTTAATGTCCCGCAGCATTTGCCAGATTATAAGAAAATGGTAATTATAATTATGGCAATATTAAATGGGTCCCTACTGCAACAATTAATATTAGACATTTTAACTACAGACAGGCAAACTCCCTTACTGTATTAATATCCACAAACTACTATTTGAAGACATTATTAGTATATTTTTGCTAATAATACCAGGGAATATTACATTATATAACTATATTATCAGAATCAATTTCAGAAGTATTATAAAAGGTGTTTGTGCACAAAGTAAAACTTTTTGAAAGACATTGCAGAACATTTTATTCAAATATGCTCTACTAAGTACTCAAAATTACAGTTTCTCAGAAGAAACTTTTCACCCCATTCCAGCCCCTTTATACATATTCAATACACTGATGCCAACTATTCCATGAATTGCCCTCCAAAACTTCTTCAGGTCTCTACATGCTACTTTGGAAATTTGTCAGACATTTGTCTCATTTACCTTCTCTGTTACTGCTCATTACTCAGTTCGGCTGGTTCCATAGCCCATGTTTAGTTCCATTACTTGGTTCCCAGACTTCATCTAGCTACCATTTAGTGCTGTCTGCACCAGATTTAAATTTTTGCATCACTCAAATTCAAGACCGCTAGATCTACCATTCACCTCCATATAATTCATACAAAAGTGTTCCTGCCCTTTCTCAGCACCCAAATTTCTTCTTAACAGTTCTCCACATAAAAGGGAAAGGTAATTAAATGGAATCATTTACTTATTTAAATATCTTTTAAATTTTTTCATTTAGAATATATACAAAAATGTAATAATAATTATAGTAAACTTTTTTGTAATATATCATTCCTAATCGTCTTATAGCCACTACTTGTCTTATAGCTATCACTTAAAAATTACAAACATAAAAATAGCTATGATCTAGCAAGGAGTTACAAATAGAAGGATGATTCAAATGGTCTTTCAGATCACAAATTAAATACTATCCAAAGAGATGTTCTCAGAATTTTAAAATCTTCTCTTCTATCCAACTAATAAATAAATAAATAAATAATTTAAAATACAGAAGCAAGGCTTTAAAACAACTTTAGGTGACTCTAAAAAATAATAGGTGGTTCTACTGAAAGAAGAATAAAGGGAAAACACTTCAATAACACTGTAAGTTTTATTTATAATTTCTTATAATAAAATCAGCTGGTTTTAGAGAAGTATATTTTTCAGACAATTGAAATATATCCATTTAAGAGCTAAAGATGTAGATATTATAATTATTTTCTTGTAAACTGGCCTCAAGTAACTAAACTTTTTGCTCCTGCGTGTGTGTTTTTTAAATAGTTATCTCAACTCCCTTACTGTCAGTCCATCATTTCTTTTCATATTACTACAATTTTATTTTGCTTGCAAAAGATCTTACTCTACCTACTTTTTCTTTTTTCCCACACATATCCTTCACTTATAACTTATAACTTTGAGTGTATTATGGATTAGGTCATTTCATCAAGAAAACAAGTATTAAGTTATACATACACATGCACGAGGGATCTTCAAAAAGTTCACGGAAAGATTCGTGTGTGTGTGAGATGAGGATTTAAAGTAGCTGAAGGGCAATTTCCCATGTTTTTTGAGGGTTTTTGCTGGGATTTAGACAGTTGACTCAGCCAGAAAATGAGCTTCCTGACAAATGAAGAATTATTACATTAACTAACATTATCAAGCCCCACCTAGTTGACCTTAATGAATGCCATGAAACACGAAAGAATAAGAGAATAAAATATTTTGCTTCTGACATTGATTATATTTAAAACCTAATTCCATAAATATAAGCAAAACTATGTATTATCTAAATGTGCAATTTAAGCTAATGGTAAAATTGAAATACAGAAAGCTTTGCTTTCACAGGTTGACAATATTATTTTAGCATCATTATTTCAACTCAGATTTAGTTCTTTGTTTTTGTTATCCTGAAAAAATAAATAAATAAATAAGCCATAAGCCAAGGATAGACTCCTTCGCTCTGCTGATTAATAGGGGTTTCTCATATTTTGTATCAGTAAATCTCTTTGGCCTGATTCAATGTAGCATTATCCTTCATTAGGGAGTCGGATTTTATGTTATCAGAGAACACTGTAGTAGAAAGGGACCTCAGAGATCATTGGTCCATTTCCTTTATTTTAGAGATTAAACAGGGATTTTAGAAAGATGCTGCCTTTTGAAAAATCTCTTGTGTTCTGATTAAAGTTTATCCTTTTTTGGTCCACTTAAATAAGTTTCCTATATCTTCTTTTCATAAACAACCTCACTATTACATAAGGCCAGCTAACTGCTATTATACTTAAATCAGGCATTAACATGTTCTGTAGAGAAAGAAAATAAGTTTTTTGTTAGTTATGTTTATAACTTACATCTGGAAGTTACAATTTTATCTTAAAGTTCTTGATTACGGCCAAATGATCGCCATAATTTTTATCTCTTCGTTGTTCTGCTTTCCTATACAAGTACTAACCAGGCCCGACACTTCCTAGCTTCTGAGATCAGACAAGATCAGGTGCATTCAGGGTGGTATGGTCGTAGACCATCCTATTTTCTATTCTGCGTTATTGGGGTGGGTGGCGGAGTTCTGGAAAATATCATTTTGTTGGTATTTCTAAGGAAATTTTTAGTGCCTTTCTCTGATCATGAAAATAATGCAAAATATGGCAAATAGGGAATATATATATAGTGATCCATTATCTCACTACCCAGAGACTGAACATCTTGAGATATTCCTCTTTTGTCTTTTTGCAAGACCTTTTTTTTTTTCTTTTTTTTAACCATGTAAATAGATGGTACATTTTGAATTTGCAAGCCTGGCTATTGTGGCTACTGTCTTAAAAGAGAATTCACAAGATTTTCTTTCTTTTCTTTTTCCTTTTTTTTGATATAACACATTAAGGACAGGCCCGCAGAATCATTCTCAAAAAATGTTCTCCTTCTGGGCCGGCCCGGTGGCGCACTGCTACAGTGTGCCGCTTCGGAGCGCGGGGGCGCTCCCGCCGAGGGTTCGGATCCCACATACAGACTGGCCGCTCACTGGCTGAGCAAGGTGCAGGTGCAACACCGAGGGTTGCGATCCCGTTGCCGGTCCCGGTCCGGTACAGGCGCGACACTGAGGGTTGCGATCCGTTGCCGGACACGAAAAAAGACAAAAAGGAAAAAAAAAAAAATGTTCTCCTTCTGTGTGCATCATTAAGACGTAGTTCAACTCAGGAAGAAGAAGAATATGACTTAGAAGAAGTAAAAGAAAAGCTTACCACATTTTAATCTTGGAGAAACTGCAAAAAGAAGAATAAATATTTTGTTGAAAAAGAGCATCGACAGCAAGGGTTCTCCCAATCACCTATTTCAACCACTTGTAGGAGGTGACCTTACAGGGTATCTCATTAAAATTCTAGGGCAAAATGTAATCAAGGAGAAGAGGGGCTTTAAATTTAACTTTCCAGGTGAATTTTACTTCCTGTATCGATTGGAAGTAAACTGAGAGCCAGAGAACCCACAATGGTGGCGTGTGTCATAGTGTGGTGAAGTGACCTTTTTCAGACCACAGGTAGATGGCAGTGATTAGCAGCTCCAGAGGACTGAAGAGTAGTTGAGTTGGCACTAGAAAGAAGGCTGACTGTCCCTCAATACCCGTACCAATATAAAAAAATGTGAATCGGCCGCAGGATGTGTTGTGAGCAAACCAAAAAGAGTTATTTCCCTGGACATCATTGGGTATCTCCCTTAATACAGCCAGGGATTTGTATCAAGTTCTTTTATCCCCAAATTTACAAAGACATAAAAGCCTCAAACTTCTTGCTCATAGGATAATGGTAGTTTTAAGGGTGAGGAGATTTTCTGAGAAACTGAAAACTTTTTTTTTATTCCAAACTAAACAAACACTAAACAATAGTTTAAATATTTGGATTGTTTTTGATAAACTCTTTAGGATAGTCATTCCCAACCCCTTCTCACACAATGTACACTGCTCAGAGGTTAAAATTCA
>NW_007728452.1:294391-294848 GCF_000696425.1 Galeopterus variegatus | reverse complement strand
GGCTAGAAAGGAATGGGGTAATATATATTCAAAATACTAAAAGACAAAGATTGCCAGCCAAGAATACTCTACCTCAGAAGGCTGTCCTTCCAAAATGAAGGGCAAATAGTATATTTCTCAGACAAACAAAAACTGCGGGAGTTCATCACCACACAACCACCCTTACAAGCAATTCTCAAGGGAGTACTGGGATTGGATCCTGGATGATAACTACCACTGCCATAACAATCCAAGTAAAATAAAAACCCACTACTATAATAAAAATGACAATCATGAAAAGAAAACAAATGAACAAAATCATTAGTGGCAACCTCAGGAACCGACAAACACAGAAAACAAACAGCAACACAGAAAGCAAGGAACAAATGACACCTAAGACAATAAAAAAAATAATAAAATGCTAGGAATAAATCAACACCTCTCAATAACAACTCTTAATGTAAAGGGTTTAAATTCC
>NW_007728452.1:290718-293738 GCF_000696425.1 Galeopterus variegatus | reverse complement strand
TACATATTTATGGGGTACAGAGTTGACTGTCAGTATTTGTGTACAGTATGTGATGATCAATGAAATCAATACTATTAGCATGTTCTTCATTACAAATTGTTATTATTCTGTGTCCCTTACGCAATGACTCCTAGCCCCTCTCTGGTAACTATAGGTCTGTTCTCTCCTTCTGATACTTCAACATTTCACTATGGTCTTTCTTTCTTTGCTCCCACTTATGAGTGAAGACATGCAGTATTTCTCTTTCTGTGCCTGATTTATTTCACTTAACATAATTATCTCCAAGCCCACCCATGTTGTGGTGAATAGCAGAATTTCATTTCTTTTTTATGGTTGAGTAATATTCCATTGTGTATATATACTACATTTTCTTTATCCAGTCATCCCTTGACTGATATTTAGGTTAACTCTATATCTTGGCTATTGTAAATAGAACTGTGATTAGCATGAGAGTGCAGTTATCCCTTTGACATGATGATTTTTAATCCTTTGGGTATATACCCAGAAAAGGGAATGTTGGATCATATGGTAGCTCCCTCTGTAGTTGTTTCAGAAACCTCCACAATGTTTTCCATAATGGCTGTACTAACTTACAGTCCCACCAACAGTGTAGAAGGATTCCCTTTTCTCCACATACTCATTAGCATTTGTTATTCTCAGTCTTTTTGATA
The DNA here is from genome assembly GCF_000696425.1 of Galeopterus variegatus. Taxonomy (NCBI): domain Eukaryota; kingdom Metazoa; phylum Chordata; class Mammalia; order Dermoptera; family Cynocephalidae; genus Galeopterus; species Galeopterus variegatus. The sequence goes on along the minus strand of NW_007728452.1, from coordinate 293,067 downwards.
ATAGCTAGTCTAACTGGGTTGAGATGATATCTCACTGTGGTTTTGTTTTGCATCCTGATGATTAGTGATGTTGAGCATTTTTTCATGTATCTATTGGCCATTTGTATGTCTTCCTTTGAAAAATATCTATTCAGGTCCTTTTCCCATTTTGTAATTGAATTATTTTATTTACTGTGAAATTGTTTGAATTCCTTGTATATTATGGATATTAATTTCTTTTCAGATGTACAGTTTACAAATATTTTCTCCCATCCCATAAGTTGTCTTTTCACTCTGTAGATTGTCTCCTTTGCTGTGCAAAAGCTTTTTAGTTTGATATACTTCCATTTTTAATTTTTTTTTTCTTTTGTTGCTTGTGTTTTTCGGGTCTTATTTGCACCTTACAGGCTTGCATCAGGCTCAACAGCTGATTGGGTGGCCACCTTCAGAGCTGCCAGGCCCTGCAACAGCTGTGTACACCTACTCCCAAACCAACCTGATTGGGTAGCAGCTTTCCCCCCCTACAGCACCCCTCTAGAAAGCTGCTGTGTACTGAAGCATCCACACAGGCTTTCTCCAGACTCAACAGCTGAGCCAGTGGCCCTCTACAGACCCACCAGAAACTGCTGCAACAGTATACATCTACCCACTGACTGATAGAGGACCACCCCCTTCAAGAAGAGAAACCCACCCCAACAAGAAATTGCCAGGGGTCCTTCTGCCTAGGCCACAAAGGCAGCCACTGACACCTCTAAGATTACAGTTGAAGAAGCCACACAAAGCCTGCACTACTGCGCTCACCGAGATCCAAACATAAACTGTCCAACACAACAACACAACTGACAATACAGAATACTTCTACAGGAAAAAGTTCCCCCCTTCAAAAGCCACTCCTAGAATTAAAAGAAGTGACTATACCACCAGATGCCCAGATGTCAACAAAGAGATGTGAGAAGGATGAAAGAGCATGGAAGCTTGATTCCCCCAAAAGGAGACTACAATTTTCCAATACCAGACCCCAAACAACAGGAAACGGATGAATTGCCTGAAGAGGAATCCCAGAGGGCAATACTAAGGAAGCTCAAAATGATGGATGAAAAAAATAGAAATTACAATGAAGTCAAAAAGAAATTTGAGGTCATGTATGAGAAATTCAACAAAGAGATACAAGCAGTAAATAAAAAAAGAAAAAGAAAAAAAGAAAATCAAGCAGTAATCCTAGAACTGAAGAATTCATTGAAAGAAATAAAAAACACAACCAAGAGCATAAACAGCAGGCTAGAACAAGCAGAAGAATCTCCAAACTAGAAAAACAGATTTTTTGAATTAACACAGTTGTACCAAAGAAAAGAAAAAAGATTTTTTTTAAAAAAAAGAAAAGAAAACCTGTGAAACCTTAAGTATTATAGGTACAGGAAAGGCAAGAGAAAGGAAAAGTCATTGAAAGCCTATTTAATGAAGTTATAGCTGAAAACTTCCCCAAAATTGGAGAGAGATGGTCTTACAGATCCAAGAAGCTCAAAGATCTCCAAACAGATTCAACCCAAAAAGGAACTCCCCATGACACATCGTAGTCAAATTATCAAAATGCAAAGACAAAGGAAGAATTCTAAAAACAGCGAGAGAAAAGTGTCAAATTATCTATAAGGGAATTCCTATCAGGCTAATAGCAGACTTCTCAACAGAAACCGTATAGGACAGGGATGCCATATTCCAAGTGCTAAAAACAAAACAACAACAACAAAAAAAACACCTTACAATCAAGAATACTTCATCCAGCAAAGCTTTTCTTCAGAAATGAAGAAGAAATTGTATCTTTCCAAGACAAACAAAAACTGTGGGAATTCATCACCACAAGATTGGCCCTTCAACAAATCCTCAAGGGAGTTCTACATCTGGAATCAAATTTTATTTATTTTTAGTTAAAACCTAAATCCTTTTGTTATATATAGAGAATAGCTATAGTGCAGAGAATAAACTCAAGGCAAAGGACATTCTCCACAACAGAAAATGCAATGAATTCTTCTATCTTCCATCTAATCTTTAATAAGAGGAATTTTCCTCAATCATGTATTTAGCATTTCTGATTTTGAGTATAGCCCATCTTCAATTCACCTTGTAAGCTATGATTAGTTGCTGCAGGTTGATACCCCAGGACACAACCCTCTCTTTGTTTATTTTTTTTAAATAAAAGAGATTCAGATAAGTTACAGTCTTTAAATGTAGTCACACCTAATTGAGTCTTTATAATACAAAGTCTTGAAAGAACATGAAATGGAAATATTTAAAGACGAAAGTAGGGAGAGTTGTCTTAAATATTTTATGTAATGAACCAATATTTCATTACTTCGCTTACATATGAGTTGTTCC
>NW_007728452.1:288201-290685 GCF_000696425.1 Galeopterus variegatus | reverse complement strand
ACCTAATTGAGTCTTTATAATACAAAGTCTTGAAAGAACATGAAATGGAAATATTTAAAGATGAAAGTAGGGAGAGTTGTCTTAAATATTTTATGTAATGAACCAATATTTCATTACTTCGCTTACATATGAGTTGTTCCGTAACTGAGCTGATCTTTTGTACTAGAAATATTATTTTCTTTAGTATGCTGGCAGACATACAGTTTTCCACAACTCTGAATCCAAACTTAGAAAAGGGAGAATTATGAAATAAATAAGCACCATTCATAGGTATGGGAAATGGAAAATTTAATAGGGCACCTGGAATTATGTCTTTGAATTTCACTTGGGGCATATACAGACTTTTGAATGCTAATGACAGTCAGCTAAAATATTCTCACCAAACTTTATTGTTTACAAAATGCTTTCTAAAATTTCTAAAATAAAATAAATTTCTAAAATAAAATAAAATTTCTGAATCTTACTTAATAAATAGCATTTATTTTATGTTTAGTTGGTACTATTTTAGTAACTGATTTAGAAATAGAAGGCTTAGCATGGTTGTTTAACATGCCTTAAGTTGTACAGCTTGTAAATGTTAAAGTTAGAAGTCAAACTCAGGGTCTAAAGTGGGTGATAACTTCCACTGCAATAAAAATTTAAACTGAGAAAAATTTTAAATATGTTTGTAATTCATTTTAAAATAACAAAAAAATCTCATTTCATGATAACATGAAAACATTACTTTTTAACATTTATTTGCAAATATTTGTGGAGCACATTATTTTGTTTCAATACCCACATATACTGCACAATGATTCAGTTAGGGTAGAAAGCATAGTAAGAACAAAAAAAATATATGTTTTTCCATAACAAAAAATATTTTAAAGCCAATGGCTTTATTGGCTTAATAGAAGCAGCTAAATTCTGACATTTTCAACATTCAGTCAGGTAGCCTATGAAAAACTCTACTGTATACTCATATGAGAAGGAAGATAAAAAAGGAAATAGCATCTGAATATTATTAAGAAAGTAGTTTTGACCTCACAGTACCCCCTGAAAGAGTCTCAGTGATGACCAAATTTTGCTACTTCTGCATTAGAAGATCTCTAGTCTTTTTCAGTCCTGTAATCCTAAATCTTAACTGGTTATTTACATCTCTGCAATCAGGCTTTTGCTTTGTGGTTATAATCAGACTTTTTTTTTTTTAAAGGCATCTTGAATCAGCATAGAAGAAGGAAGCCTGAAAGGAAGACAAGGAGAGTTCTGAAAACTACAGTAATAAGAAAGACACAAAATAGTGATAACAGGATTTCAGGGTAGGATAGATTCAAATCCAATCTAAATAGAATCAAGCTTGTGTTTGAAGCTGAACTGAATACAGATAGCATAAATGCATGATTGGATATTGATTAGCTCAAAGTCACCAACAAGAGGCTGACAGATGATTAAATATTTGCCAATGTAAGTCCAGTCCTATGACATCCAGCTAAATGAAGGGTAGATATTTGCCACTGCGTTGCTATTAGAAAACTCAAGTTTTCTTAGAAAATATGCTAAAATAATTGGAAATCAAGGGAAAGCAACCACTTTAAAAAATGCAACATCTTATATCCAGGATGAGAGAGTATGGTTTAGTACAAAAAGTCCTTGGATAGGGTACAGAAGTTCCATATTCTCTCCTAACTACTTATGAGATAATGGTAAATAGCTTAATCTAGTTAGACCTCAGTATCTCTAAATGAACAAGATGAATGGGATGATAGCTAAAATTTTGTAAAGCTTAATATACAATGTAACAAATGGTGGAGAGAACAGTAGACATTATGAAACATATGATTAATATTACCTAAATAAAATATCAAAATATATATGATACTCTCGTTTTGTTGGAAGAGGTTCTGGTTATTTTATCATATTTGGTATAGCTTTAAAATATTCTTAAATTATATATTGAAAGAATATATTTAGGCTATTGCAGGAATTGTTTTTTCTTTTTGGAACTGAGAATGAGAGGTAAATGACCAGTTTAAAATTCTACCACTGGGAATTAGGGGAGTATAAAGTGGAGACATATGTCTTACATAAGGGAAAGAATGCGTGTAAAAATGTCTCAAGGAGTCAAAATCAACCCCTGTAGTCATACAGCAGGCACGCATAGCCAAAGAAAGAACAAGTGTATTCTAGGAGGAATTGAAAAACTAAGTTTAGAGAGGAGATAACACAAGAACTTGCATTTCCTATGGCCAGGAAACAATGACTCATCTATGTAAGTGCATCTCCTGTATGTAATCAAATTTTAGATAAAGTTATTGTTCTTAGCTCTCATTAAAACAAACAAAAAAATCCCTATCATTGGTATTTTAAGTAAAAAACTTTCTAATACTAAAAAAGATCCCATTTTACACACAGGCAGCCTCTACTCATTATTTCATTTAATACATGGAAACCTTACCTTAAGTCAAGTTTATTAAGTGGATGCTATTTTTCCCAAGGGCCAAAGCC
>NW_007728452.1:283812-287231 GCF_000696425.1 Galeopterus variegatus | reverse complement strand
GTTGTGGTCCGTTGTCGGACACGAAAAAAGACAAAAAGGAAAAAAAAAAAAAAACATTGACCTCATTAAAAAAAAAAAAACATTGCATAGAAACAGGGACCATACACAGTGAACTGTTACATGGAAACAGAAACCATACACAATGAAAGTTTTTATGTTTGATTGCTTTAATTGCTCACTTCTGGCTTCTGTAACCTAGCTACCTAGCTTGCTTTGTGCACCTGGACAAACCCACGTGCCAAGGGATTTGGTTTTTGCCTTTAAACTGCACAAAACTAAGGCTTGGGGCTGTTCTCCCAAAATAACTAGGGGAGGCAGCCACTGGCTGGCTAATAAAGACTCTGTTAAAATTCCTAATTAAGTGTTTGGTTCCTTCCCTGGGTGACAACCTCACAACAAAACAAACAAAAAACTCCTGCCCTCTTAAAGTAAAATTTCAGTAGGGAAAGGCAGGTAAATAAATTAAACAGTATGCTAAGTAGTGATACTTGTTAAGGAAAAAAAAAATAGAGCAAGGAAAAAAAGTAGGGAATGTTGAGATGGGTGAGGAGGATGAAATTTTAGATAGGTCAGCCAGGAACGACCTCACATCTGAGTGGGTGACACTTGAGTCAAGATCTGAAGAGAATTAAGAAACCAACAGAAGGTTGGTGGTGTTCCTGGCAAAAGAAAACTAAGTATTCTTCCATCAGCATATCACCACACTGCACTGTCATTATTTCTAAAGGTTTTTGTGTATTTCACCAGACTATTCAGTCTCTACTGCTAAGGACCATGTCTTATTAATCTTTGTATATTAGTAGTATAAAGCAAGGTGATTAGCACTGATGTTCAATAGACAACGAGGTAGAAAATTTTAGCTTAGCATAGCTCTGCTAAGCCAATGAAAGTCTTGTTATATACCATACGTTGGATTAGAAACTGTATACTTCAACTTACTCACTGGGTTCCTAGAGATAATTAAATTCTTATTTCCAAAGACATTTATTGACTAAAATAAGGTAACTTCTCTCCTTTGTGTTAAAAATAATACTAATTGTGCATTATTTCTCTCATTCTTGGGAGAATATAGAAAATAGTCATTCAACTAATTATCTGTGGGCTGTGGTTCAAAAAACATCAGATTTCAGAAAGCACTGGATTTGCGGAAGTGATTAAATTAGCAGATCATTTTACAGAAAAGAGGGCAAAGACACCAACTGTAGTGGCAAAGAACGAATCTAGATAAGTGGAATTTTGTTTGTGAATTAGTAAACAGAAGAAACAACCAAACAACATTGTTTGTATTACAAAAATACATTAATGTTGAAAATGCTTTTCTCTAGGCATTAGAAAAATATTAAGAAAAATTTTGCCTTCTATATATATTTTTAAGAGGAATAAAAGCAGAACAGAATAACATGGGGGAACAAAAGAAATTGAGATGGAAAACTAACCAAATAAAAGAGAAAAAATATGGATAATTAAAGACTAAAAGTATAGAATTAAGTCTTTACTTGGAGAAATAAAAGACAGAACTAACAAAGGTAAAAACTAGATAGGATATGTGGAGGAGCAACATAAGTAGCTTTCCCTATATACAGAAGATAAAAGCAAATATAAAAAGAAATTTAAGGACCAAATGATACATGTTGACAATAGGGAATGGAAAACAATAGAATTATAGATTTTTCCAAGGAAGTGTCTCCAAGAAGGAAATTAGATGAACTGAAGCAGAAGCAATAATCTACATCATAAATGAATCATAAAATAATTTAGACTACAAGAAACTGAGAATGCAGATCCAAATTATTACTACACTCTAAGAAAAAAAAATCAATGGAAATAGACTGAGTCCATACATTGCTGTATAAGCCTGTTTCTATTGCTTATAACAAAATACCTGGAACTGGTATAAAGAAAACGAAATTTATTGCTTACAGTTTCTGAGGCTGGGAAGTCCAAAGACCATCTGGTTGTGGCCACAGCAACCCAGAGGTCTCACATTGCAAGATAGTGGAAGCAGAGAGAGCAGAGAGAATAACCTCCTCATTCAGTCTCTTTTTAAAGCCCTCAGAACCATGCCCCTGACCACCATTATTAATCCATTCACTACAGCACGGTCCTTCAATCCAATCACCTCCTCAAGGCTCCACCTTTCAATTACCATAATAGCATTTCCCACCTTCTTAACAGTCACAGTGGGGGCCAAGTTTCTAATACATAAAACTTGGGGGACATAATTCAAGCTTCAGTGAGTTTTGAGGGTACATAAATTAATCCACTACAAGTGCCCAGCCAATTTTTGATTTATGAAGATAAATAAAAAGTCTGAGAGGCATTAAGTTAGAAAAAGTAATAAATAACAGACTGGTTTCAGACCTCTTATTTACAGAAGACAATGGAGTGATGTGATAGAGTTTTAGAAGAAAATGTTAAAAACAGGAAGTTGTATGCCCATTCAACTTATTTCCTGTTTATGCAGGAAAGTGAAAGACATCTTCAGATGTGTATGGGATAAGAAATAATGACACTAATAACTCTTCTTAAATAAATAAAAATATATTGAGTGTATAATCCAAAAAATTGAAAGACAGATAATAATATATAACTTAAGAATGAAAAATTGAGATATAAATGGATTAACAGAGTTTCTTATTCTGTTTGACTTCTGCAGCCTAAAATGGGAAGTTTAATCCTGCAATATTACCTTCAGCTGTTTCTTTTTTGTGTGTACCAGAAAATATCTCTTGAGCACTCATCCTTTGTCAAGAGCACAGATGGAATCTTTTTTCTGAGTTGATAGAAGCTTAAAACATGAAATAATGCTTTTATCTTCAGACACTTGCTAATAATATCTAAACTATAAAGTTGGGCTATTAGACTCAGTGAAATATTAAGCCAAATTGTATTTGCCTCTTACAAAGTCATTAGTAGCTAAGAGCAACATAAAAGCCATTCTAGTGGCCAACAAACTTAATTAATGCTTTTCTTGATAACTAAAACTCATATTGAATTACTTGACCCATTGTGTTGCTTTGATTTTAATTCAGAAATAACAATAATTACTTAAAATGTGATATTATCTGTCATTTAGCCCCTTTTCATGACCTCTTGATTCCCAGGATCAGTGATGTTCCTTCAGTAATAATGAAGATTCAAGATATAAATGCATATGAATACATAATAGTATATTTTTAGTCTGCCAAAAAGATTGAGATGTCATTTATGACTTGTAAAATTTTAGACAGCTCTTAATATTTTTAATGTACACATTTTCGAAGTAAAAATGTTGTTTTTAGGGCCGGCCCGGTGGTGCACTGCTATAGTGCGCCGCTTGCGAAGCGCGGCAGTGCTCCCGCCGAGGGTTCGGATCCCACATACAGACCGGTTCCCGCTCACTGGCTGAGCGAGGCACGGGGGCAACACCGAGGGTTGCA
>NW_007728452.1:280697-282812 GCF_000696425.1 Galeopterus variegatus | reverse complement strand
GAGGGTTGCGATCCCGTTGCCGGTCCCAGTCCAGTACGGGGGCGACACTGAGGGTTGCGATCCATTGCCGGACACGGAAAAAGACAAAAAAAAAAAAAAAAATGTTGTTTTTATAAATAGAAAATAGGACTAAAAGGTCAATACTTAAATTTTTGTGTATAGAATATAATCACAATTAAATGAGACTGAAAAACTGAACCTAAAATATTAACAGTGTTCTCAAGGTATTAGGATTGTGGGTATTTTTGTTTTTAAAAATTTATACCTCTCTATATTTGTCAAATTTTCCACAATGAGTATATATTTTTTGTAATATAATAAATGAATTAATAAAAAAGTATATTTTGTTATATTAGCATAATTTTTCATCATTGACTCAGCATAATTGGCATTTTGAAACATGCCTTTAGAGAACTTCACAGAGACTTTCTCAGATCAGTTTTGTACATCTTTCTGCTCAACTGAATTGCAACTTCCTAAAAGTGTTAATCTGGCCTGCCCCTGACATTGGCAGAACCCAGGACATGAGTATAAATGCAGACCTGTGTATATCCTAATATTTAAAACCATACATCAAACCAAGAAACTGTAAAATAATGTATGTTCAATCCTCTTACCTTAGCAAATATACCTTCCTATTAACAAAATCTTAAAAAATATGCATAAAACTACCATGTTTATAATATTGAAATAAGTAATATATCAAAGACAAAGCTATACCTGTACATGCCTTGATGCTGTGTGGATAAGATGATGATGTTAGTATGTAGAACTACATGCACACTATATATACAAATATCTATATCTATATACTATAAATTGTTACATATCTATTTTGTAAAACATTTTTTTACCTTCATTTCAGCAAAATCACTAGTTATGGTTATAATAATCAAGTTTTTCACATAATAATCTAAAGAAATGCAATTGTATAAAAAAATATATGAAAACTGAACACATTTTAATAAAATTGGAATTAAAAGTAACATTTTAAATTAAAATTATTTATATATGTTTCTATTAAAAATATTCAAAGTACTTTACTAAAATAAAAGGAAAAATAAAAAATAATCAAAACTTCTAATAAAATTATGTGATGATGATTTTTAAATTTAATTTTATGAAATTTTTCAAGTCATTAAGTATTCTGATAAAAATAGAACTATTTATAAGTCTATCATTCAATGTCCATCCAATTACTCATCTAATAATTGGTATCGCACTTTATGTATATTGCATCTAAACGTACATTTGATCAAATTTAAGAGTAATATGAATGGTTAAATATTGAAAAATGTTTCTAAGCCTGTGTGTGCAACACTTGCAAAGATAGTGCTTATTTTTGAGTACCTTAAGTATCACAAATAGAAACACAAAGAGATACAAGGAAATGGACACTCAATATTCTTGAGAAATTATACTTCATTGAGTAAGACTCTAATGCACTGATATTAAATGAAAGAAAAAATTTTAAAAATCAATTGCTTTTTAATTTTTAAGTGCTTCTTCCTCTCAGATAGTCTCTCTACTCAGAAACAGTATGTCTATCTGACATTGGTAGCGTTGCAACCCATAAATTTTCAGAGCATTTGGATACAATTTCTTTTTGTTTTAATAACATATGCCAATGTATGTAATGAAGTTTTCCTGAGATCTGAATGCTGTTAATTATGAAAGCAACTGTTTAACGTTATGGGTTGTGCTGAGAAATGTCCATATATTCTTTAATAAATCTACTTATTTTTATTCAAGTCCCTCTGACTTATGGAGCTTAGGGCAGAGGAATTTTTTGCACTGTTCTAAAAGCAATATCAGTGGTAACTGTGCCTTAAACACTTTGTTCACAGTTACAAACAGAATGTCTTACAGAACACTGAGTGATTAATAACTATAGGATTTATTGAATTATCTTAAAAGCCATAAATATAATAATCAAGAAAATGCTAAAGACATAGATTGGAGAGGTTCTTGAACATGAAGTATATTTTCTGGAAACCACCAAATGAATGAATAAACTGAGATAAATAATATAATTAAGGATTTAAGATTGATTAAGTTTGATATAGTCCCATTTGTTTATTTTTCCTATGGTTGCCCGTGCTTTTGGGGTCATAT
>NW_007728452.1:277251-279758 GCF_000696425.1 Galeopterus variegatus | reverse complement strand
AGGAAGGAAATTCTGACACATGCTACATAACACATGGATGAACCTTAAGGATATTATGCTAGGTGAAATAAGGCAGTCACAAGAAGGCAAATACTATATGATTCCACTCACATGAGGTGCCTAGAGTAGTCAAAACCATGGAAACAGAAAGTAGAATGGTGGCTGCCACAGAAAGAGGGGGAGGAGAATGGGGAGTTATAGTTTAATGGGTGTAAAGTTTCAGTTTTGCACAATGAAAAGAATTCTGGAGATTGTTTGCACAACAATATGGGTGTACTTAACACAACTGAACTGCATACTTAAAAATGGTTACAATGGTAAATTTCATTTTATGTATTTTACAAAAAGGAAAGAAACCCCATACCCTCTAATTGCCACTCCCTGTCCCCCCATTTTCCCAGCCCCAGGCAAGTGCTAATCTCTTTCTGTTACTATAAATTTGCTTATTATGGACATTTCATACAAATGGAATCATATGAGGTCTTTTGTGACTGGCTTCTTTCACTTGGCAAGTTTTCTTTTTGTTGTTTTTCCTACTTTCATCACTCTTTAAAAAAATTTTTTTATTTAAACTTATTGGTTGCGCATGTTCATGGAGTACAGAGTTGAATATCAATGCATGTATACAGTGTGTGGTGATCAGATCAGGGTAGTTAGTATATTCATCATTACAAAACTTATAATCATGTCTTTGTATGACATTCAACCTCTTTTTTTCTAGACATTTGATAACATGCAGTAAATTATTGTTAATTATAGGTTAGCTGGATTGACTGTACAACCATAGAACAAAAAAAGAAAAGAAAAAAAAACAAAAAAAGAAAAAAAAAGTGAGAACTACCTGCAATGTTCCCTCCCTTGTTTAGAGTCTATACAATGCATCTGCAAATTCCTAGTCTTAAAGTGATAAAATAAATTACTCAAAATGATATTAAAAATGATAAATTAAATATTGATAGCCCTTTTCAAAAGCCAGCCCAACTTCTGAAAGGGAATTTGCTCACACTAATATGCAAAGCATCTACCCTTTTGTGAATCTAAAGCTCGTATCTTTCTTGTGCTAGAAATGTCTTGATTTTTATGAGCACACAGCATTATTTAATATAAATGAAATTCTGAAAATTGACCTAATAGTTCTTGAGTACAGAAAAAAAACATTTTTAAAGAAAGTATCAGGCAATGACATTCTACTGTTGTCATATCTCAAAATATCTCTATTTTTACTCTAAAATAAGACACTATCTGTAAAGTATTGTGTATCTCAAGATGATATCACTGAAACAAGTGCAGGGTTTCAATAAGACAGTCAAATTCATCAGAGACTGTTCTAAATATTATTCTTAATCTGTAAGGTATTTTACATTCTTTTTAGAAGAATACCTGACAGAAATAAAATATGAAAAGATTTCCTCCTCAGTTCCCAAGGACATGCAGTGGATCTGATTCTGTTTCAGCCCAAGTCAACAAAAGGTGTTAATGGAGATTCTACAGCTCAGTATGCTCTACATTGCTAATGTTAACAAAAATAGTCTAAGGGTAATAAAAAAACACGAGCTAGAAAAGTTTAAATTTTAAATTTCAGGAGCTCATTATGAACCTTGAAAATTAAGTCTTTATTTTTATACCTCTTTGAGATATATATTAAGTGAACCATTCTCAACATATTTCTGTTTTACATCGCTACTTAAATGGTTCTAAAAACTACTTTCTTTAGGAATAAAGTAAAAAGTAAGTATGTAATATATCAAAGACAAAGCTGTCACTGTATATGCCTTGATGCTGTGTGGATAAGATGCTGATGTTAGTATGTAAAAATACATGCACATTACATGTACATATATATTTAATAAATCATTACATATCTATTTTGTAAAACATGTTTCTTTCCTTCATTTCAGCAAAATCACTAGTCATGGTTGTAATAGTCAAAAAAGAAATATAATTGTATACAAAATATATGAAAATTCAATACATTTTAATAAAATTTTAATTAAAAGTAAATGTTAAATTTTATACTCACAGTTTTTTGGACCATCTGATAAAATTTATAATTTTTCTTGCTGTATATACTCACTTCAAATTCCAGTTAAATGATTTGAAAAATGCAATTGCCAGTTTTTCTCAGTAATTAAAACATGACATTGCTTTTCTAAAAATTCTAAGACTCAGTGAAATAAGCCAGGCACAAAAAGAGAAATAACACATTTAGCAGTTACTTGGTGGCACAAAGTACTAAAGTGTTAGGGAATATCATGTATGAATAAATGCAATTTCCATATCACATTGACAGTATCCTGATTTGTTCACCACATATTGTACACAGCTATGGATATTAAACTCTGTACCCCACAAATTTGTATAATCAATCATGTCTCAATAAAAAAAAAAGAGAATTCTGAGATGGAAAAAAATAAACAATAAAAATGTACCAAGCTAATATTTAAAATATATATATATATATATATATCTCGAGATGAAGATAGCATTCTGGATTTTCCGGATGGGCC
>NW_007728452.1:272746-276826 GCF_000696425.1 Galeopterus variegatus | reverse complement strand
GAGAATTCTGAGATGGAAAAAAATAAACAATAAAAATGTACCAAGCTAATATTTAAAATATATATATATATATATATATATCTCGAGATGAAGATAGCATTCTGGATTTTCCGGATGGGCCCTAAATCCAGTGACAAGTGTCCTTATAAGAGGATGGCAGAGAGAGAGAGAGATTTGAGACAGAGAAGAAGACACACAGAGGAAAAATTCATGTGAAAATGAAGGCAGATTAGAGTGGTGCAGCCAGTAGCCAAGAAGTGTTGGAAGCTACCAGAAGCTGAAAGAGGTCAAGGAAAGAGTTTTTGCTAGAGCCTCTAGGACAAAGGGTTGTCTTGCTGACAACCTCAATTTTAGACTTCAGGCAAAAACTGTGACAGAAATATCTATTGTTTTAAGCTATTCAGTTTGTGGTAATTTGTTACATTATCCCTAGGAAACTAACACACCTTGTAATTTTTATTTTTGTCTCCCTAACAGAGCAACCTAACTCAAACCTTCCTTATTTCTCCTTCCAAAGCTAACTTTTACCATTTTTTTTGGTAAACAAGTTCTATATGTATTGTAATATTTATACCTATTAGGAATTTCATAGATCTTTTTAACTGCACCACTATATTTATAAGAAATGTCACGCTGTTCATGTTTTTCTGTTCCAATGGCAAAGTTATAAAGATTTTGAGTACCCTTGTTCATCCTTAATTTTATTTTAAGCCCTGTCATTTTAAATGTGAGATTTTGGAAAATAGCTCTACGTTTGTAAGGAATGCTTATTTTGTGATACAATGGAATTGCCTATTTTTTAATCAAATGTATGCCCCATGAAAAAACATCACCTTCATAAAAACTGACAGCATAAGATGTTAGTGATTATTAAAAGACTTTTCAGAATTTCTGAAATACGTAATATCACAGAAACAGAAAACTGGAAGTAATCTTTATTGTCATTTTGTCTAACCTTCAGACTAATGCAAAAAAAAAAAAAAACCCTCTATAACATTTCTATTAGATCATCATCCAATAATTGTTTGAAGATTTCTACTGAAGGAACGCTCGCAATTTTACAATACAGCTTATTCAAAGTGGAGTCATATAACCACCTTAGGTTTATAAATTACAACTATTGTAAATATATTTAAATCTCATTTTAGTTTTACTTTCATTTATACTTACATTTTTCTTGGAAATTGCATATTTAAACAGATATATTTTTTTAGGTAAAAATCAAACATGATATGGTGACTAAGGGTTTGTTTGTCAGGACAGACTGCTGAAGGAGGTTTTGGATTAGTGAAATTACAGAGATCTAGAAACAATAAAATTCCCTAAGGAGAGATTAGAAAGTAAATATATCACCTGGATAAAACAACTCAGATGTCTATCACTTGAGGAAGAGATAAATAAAGTATGGCATATTGATATAATAGTATATTATTCAGCTATATAAAGACGGTACAATACAGACAGGACTTTAAACATTATGCTACATAAATAAAGTCAGTTACAAAAAAACCCCACACTTCATGACTTAATTTTTATGAAATGTCATGAATAGGCAAGTCTATAGAGACAGATACCAGATGTGTAGTTACCAGGGCTTGTCGGGAAGGGATAATGTCGAGTAACTGCTAACATATTTCTTTTTGGGGTGATGAAAATTTTCTAATATTAGATCATTGTAGTTGCACAACTCTGTGAATATACTAAAAAACACTAAATTATACATTTTAAAAGGTGAATTTTATGCTTGAATTATATCTCAATAAAGCTGTTATGAAAACACACACACAAAATCAGAAACAAAAATAACAAAAAGAAAACAAGATCAAAATGGTGTCAGCAACTCTGAGAAAGGAAGCAGGTGAATGGCAGTGGGAATTTAGATAGGCTTGAGCCCCTAAGAACCTTCAAGTCCCCTACAGATAGAGGATACTCCTTAAAAACTTGGCCTGCTAACCAGAGCACAGAAGCCAAAACTGGGTGAGGGTATGTGTAAGGAGACTTTCTAAAGGTTGTTGTGGAGAAAGGTTGAGCCCTGTGGGTCTTTGAAATCCACTAAGCTGGTATCTTTTCCAGAACAGTCCTACATTTAGAGAAGCTTCAGGATACAGAAGCTAAACAGGGAAAGTTCAGATAAAATTGGGAAAGGAAAAGAGAGCCAACATATCGAAAATACATGGCTAGAGCTGACCCTGTCGCTCACTCGGGAGAGTGCAGCGCTGGGAGTGCCCAGGCCGCGGGTTTGGATCCTATATAGGGATGGCTGGTGCGCTCACTGGCTGAGCGCAGTGCGGGTGACACCAAGCCAAGGGTTAGGATCCCCTTACCGGTCACAAAAAAAAAAAAAAAAATACATGGCTATATTTTTTAAACATCTGTGAGAATAACAAAAGTTCTAGAGCCATGAAGTTAGAAAGGCAACCTTGATTTATTTTCTTCTTTATGAATATAGAAAGACTAATTTCATTTGCACATGGGCAGCAGAAAAGGATTATAATGAATACCATGCAAATATATTATAAATGAAATATGAATAAATGCATAGAAATTTTAAAAATTAAAATAAAAAAAAAAAAACAAAAGAATGAAGTACATAATAACTTAACCTATAGTAAATAGAGGCTCATCTGTAGAAAGAATATACCATCTATCAAACAGAAAAAGAAAAAAACTGAGTATTTCAAAATGAGCTAAAGAAAATTAATAAAAGTATAGAACAATTAAAGAACAAGACACTTTGGAATAAGAAAAATTCAGACATAAGCTGATTGGAGAGAAGACAGAGGTGCAAAAGAAATCTCACATGATTTAAAAAATAATTACGGGACAAGAAATGATCAGAAATAGAAACTAAATTAGGAGTTTTATTTGTCCTGTTAAAAGAAGTAAAAAATGAAAAGGAGGATTCTTTTAATAATAAAAAAACTAAAAGAGAGAAAGAGAATAGTTAGTTACAAAGTATTTAATTAATATTAAGAGGCAGGCAAATAGAATCAAACCAATGAAATGTAATACACAGTATAAAAACTATGATTTAAGAAATATTTTTCTGAAATAATAAAAAAACAGAAGATTTAAAGCGATATATTGAAAGGACAGACTACATGCCTGGGAAAATTGACTCAGAAGAACAAATAAAACAAGGCACACTTGTAAAACCATTAGACTTTAACAACAGACTTTCTCTTTTCTTTTTTTTTTTTCTGATAGGCAAAAATATCAAGTGACTTAAAGAAGGGGAAAAAAATTAGATTGTTACCAGATTATTCAACCATAACATGCCAGAAAAGACTAGAATAATCTATTAATGAAACACAGGAAAGAAAATGTGAGCCAAGGATTTTATTTGCATCTAAATTTATTTTCAAGCATTTAAACTACAAGCTATTATGAACTTTTTAATGAGCTCTTCCCTGTAAACAAGCTTCACACAACTAAAATGACTAAAGAAACCTGAGCATCAGGATTTGTAGCAAATAGTAAATATAATTGAGCTCTTCCCTGTAAACAAGCTTCACACAACTAAAATGACTAAAGAAACCTGAGCATCAGTAAATATAACCTATACCTAGAATTAAATGGTGCTTAAAAGGGAATTAAATAGTAGATAAAGTCTATGCACTCAGAAAACTTACAAATATCAAAAAGTGGTGTGAGGGAGCACAGACAGTAAATGAAAAGTAAATAAGTTCACAGATTGCCTTATTGTATTCACTCAGAGTAAAATAATAATGTTTTAAATTAGATGCTGTGGGGATTTATTATACTTTCTTTTGGCTTTTGTATTTAAATTTATTCAAACTAAGAGAGTTAATAAAAGAGATAACTCTGGAGTTTCTAGTTTACAGAGAGTCAAGTAAGCCAGACAAGAGACATGAAATATGGCAGGAATGAGGGGAATCGGAGGGGGAGAATGAACATATTTTTAGCTAGAATTGACAGAAGTTTGTGACCTGTGGTGATAAAAAGGACGGAGACGCCAAAGCTGACTCCAAGGTTCTAGCTGAGATGATTTGGTAGATTGTGGATTTCGTTGCTGAGACATGAGACACATGAGAGAGACATTGGTGCAATCAACTTAGG
>NW_007728452.1:270223-272332 GCF_000696425.1 Galeopterus variegatus | reverse complement strand
ACGGAGACGCCAAAGCTGACTCCAAGGTTCTAGCTGAGATGATTTGGTAGATTGTGGATTTCGTTGCTGAGACATGAGACACATGAGAGAGACATTGGTGCAATCAACTTAGGTGGGAGCCCAGAAGAATAAACTGAGTACAGAATGATGAAATATATCTGCAGAGATCAAATTTACCAAACATCAAGGTAAAATCAAATAATTAGCTAAAACAACATTTTGAATTGAGTCCAAATTAAAAATAGAGCCTAACCAAATAATTTCAGAATTGACTCCATCTCCCCCACCCCTTCTCTTTTCTCTCTTCTACTTTGGTTTGTGAGTTTTCCTCCATCAGTTCATCTCCCCTGCTCTCTCCTCCACTCTTACATTTAAAAAATTATGTTGTTTTGGGAAATGATTTGTATCTTGTTTTAAAAATTGAAATTAAAGGGGGAAAACGTTGAAGTTGTTCAAAGAAAAAAGAGCCCACTATCTTCTAATTCTGCTCTCCGGGATTAAGGGATTTAAAGCTCTTTTCATTTATGCTGGCATTTACTTTTGTATTTCTAAATTACACGCAAATTCTACCAACTCTAAATTTGTCAATTAATAGATTATCTATTTTCTTCCCATTAGGGTAATAAGTTTAGCTCTTACACTCATTCACCTTACAATCCCAATAAAATTACGTCACATTAATACTAAAATCAGTATTTGGTGCTTACATTATTATTAAGTAAATATTGTTATTCTTGAGCCAGTTAGTGTACTCTACATTTCTGTTTTGAGTGTGTGTGCAGTTTCTTTGTTGTTCCCGGGGTTTTTAATTACTTCTTTTTTTTCAGATTTTTAGTTTTATTTGGTCATTTATAATGACTCTTCCCACATCATACAATAAGCCCTCAGTTAAATTTTCTCTTTTTAAAACTTTCTTTAGTTGAGGCAAAATAGTGAAATTCAACTATTCATGAGTTCAAACATCACATATTCTATCACTTTCTTCCTTTGCCCCAGCAGACCTGGAGACGCACACAGCTCTTTCAAAGGCTGCAGCATAGCTGTGGCCTCAAACAACCTATAACTGTAATTCTGAGACTTTCCTGCCCAGAACTGCGTAGGGAGAGGCCGCACACTGTAGGGTTCACAAGCATAAACTTTAAAGCCAATTATAACAGTTCAAATCCTACTTCTTATGGGTGTTATGAGATATAAGTGAATTTTAATTTACAAGTTAAATGACATATATTTATTTACATATTTTTAAATAAAACTTTTCTGCCTGCATTGAATCCATAACTTCCTCTTTCTTGGCTTACTTGGTATTGGTGGAACAGGTGCTCCAGGAGCTTCTTAAGGAAGGATGGGAGATACTTTGCTAAATGGTGCATGTTGAAAACATACTTCTATTTGTACATTGGCTGAAAAATAAATTTCAATCATATGATTTAACTAAATTTTAATCAATTGTGATTAATCCATTAATTAATTGGGCAGTTAATCAGAGGGCTTTTTAAAATCTCTGAGTAGAATAAGGATTCTCTGCACCACAAATTATTTAATTCTGCCACACGAGATTCTCACTGATTAGTGAAATCACCAGAGAAGCAGAACTCTGGCCCCAAGTAATGAACTATATTACTGCAAGTCCTGTGGAACCTCATACACAGAAAATGATCTACCTACGTTACCTAAAGAAGCCTGTGGGTAACTTACCATTCTTCAACCACTGAAACCATGTTTCAGAATTGTAACCTAATTTCTTTACCAGGGATTCTCCCTGTCCATAATAGTTTGTAGATTATATACATAAAAGTCAGTTTGGTGTAAATAAAATCTTTGGCTCTCACTTTGCTGAAAAGATACACTCCAGCTACCAGTTATCAATATGGATCAATTTAAATCCTTACCCTTAAAAAGGAGTAGAAAATCTTGAGACACCAAACATTTCAGAAAAACATTAAAACTGCAAGCAATCACCACACACAAAAGGCAAAATGAACCAGAGTCAAAGGAAATAAAGCTAATAAAAGAAATAAACCTCATGAATATTCATAATGAATAAAAAAAAAATGACCATCTTTAGCTGTTCTAAGGTCCACAGTGGGGGGGGGGGGGAAAGAAAGAGAG
>NW_007728452.1:268171-269862 GCF_000696425.1 Galeopterus variegatus | reverse complement strand
GAGAGAGAGAGAGAGAGAGAGAGAGAGAGAGAGAGAGAAAGAAAGAAAGAAAGAAAGAAAGCTAATAGAAGAAAAAGACAAAATATTAAAATGAGTTAATTATTAAATAAATTTAAGGTAAAATAACTAAATGACATAAATAAACAGTAAGATATACCAGCCATCCACCAAAAAAAAAGTAAAAATAGTAAAAGTGATTTTTATTTTATATTTCACTTTTATTTTAATGCTAAAGTAAAATATTAACATAAGTGAATAAACTGTAAAGGAAATAAATAAAATAAGTACAAATATTAAATAAATAAAATTTTATTTAAAAGATATATGATATAACATTCCACTAGAAAGTAAAAAGAATAGAATAT
Organism: Galeopterus variegatus; assembly: GCF_000696425.1. NCBI lineage: Eukaryota > Metazoa > Chordata > Mammalia > Dermoptera > Cynocephalidae > Galeopterus > Galeopterus variegatus. Next base: position 269,497 of record NW_007728452.1, on the reverse strand, counting down.
TCTAAAACAATTCAGCTTTTGGAACTTAAAATCTTAATCTACATCCTTCCACACACTAAACAGAACAATAACCACAACAAAATTCAATTCTTAATATACACACTGAAGAGCAAATGGGACAGAATTCTATAAAAAATTAACAAACTGGAAGAATAAGCAAAAGAGTGATTCTAAAATAGAAATAAAATGCTAAGAAATACGACATATATATACACAACTTCATAACACCCCTTGATTAAAATATTCTAAAACATAAGAATGGATTGGATGGAGGGGAAAAATAATCAAAGCAATAACAAAAATATCTATAAACTGAAGACATATTAGAGTTTTAGACTGAAAAGTACCACCAAATGGCAAAAGTACATCAAGAAAATTACCTCCAAATCATATATATGTGAAAATACTCAACTCTGAAGTTTTAAAAAATTGAAAATTTTCCAAAAAATATATATATAGAAATGGTAATCATACCAATTTCCAATTTTTCTTCTACAATATTGGCCTAAATGAGCTTGTCTAGACTTTGACTCTTCAATCTCTTCTTATACCACGACCTCCTTCTCCCTTATGCTGCAACCACACAAGCCTTCTTTCTGTACCTTAAACACACCAAGCTTGTTTATTCATCAGGATTTTTTGATGTGTTGTTTCCCACGTTTGGGATGCCTTTACCTTGGATCTTTACAAGCTATCTCGTTATTGTTTAGGTTTCTATCGTAAAGCCATTTCCTCAGTGTAATCTGACTTCTGACTTCTGTTCCCAGTTCATACCTGGTCACTCCCATTACATAAATGTTCATAAATAAAGTTTCTGAAAATATCATGCTTCCTCGTCTGATTACTTACTTTTGATCAGTCTCCTCTCATTAGATTATAAGATATTTGAGGACAGGAAATGTGTTGTTGTTGTCATTATTATTACTGTTTACCCAGCAATAGGAATAGTGTCTAATATATATTAGGTGTTCAGTTAGTATCTGTTAAATGTATGAATTAATGAACAGCATTCTAGTTTTCAATGCACAAATTACTTATCCACTCTGATACTCAGTTGTCTCATAGAAGAAAAAAAAAGCAGCTGAATTAGATGGTTTCTGTGGTTGTTGGTCCTTAAAAGTTTACATTTTTATGGCTCAAGATTTACTATTTATTTCTATAAGTTAATTTACAAAGTTAAATCTTAACTCCTCAACCTCTTTATTTTCTTCTGTGTAACAATGGATATTTTTCTTTTTTGTTGGTATTACCCTGAATATGAACTCTGTTTCTATATTGGAACATAGCTATTCTATGAGTCTTAGTTGCAGTAGAGTTGACTCCTGT
>NW_007728452.1:258870-267818 GCF_000696425.1 Galeopterus variegatus | reverse complement strand
TGAATATGAACTCTGTTTCTATATTGGAACATAGCTATTCTATGAGTCTTAGTTGCAGTAGAGTTGACTCCTGTCTCTAGAAGCCAAAGAGCCGAGATAAAGACAAATAAATTTTCCCTAGGCCTCCCTTCTTTTTTGGCCATGAGCAAGTGACCTAACTACAACACTCAGAAGATCTTATTCAGACAGCAGAGGATTCATTACGGTGGCAGGAGGTGGCAGTGACTTCCAGGGAAAGAAGTGACAGTAATACCAGTGGCCACATCCTAAGGCAAGCTATGGCATCCAATGATCAGCCACATTACAGTGGGGAATGCTTTGCTGAAATGATTTTAGCTACAAGCCTGGGTTCTGCCTAACATCCTTTATTTCTCATCATTTACTGTTTGATGATTTTTTTTTTTCAGCATACAACACCTCCATTCTGATTTTTATGATTTCAGCCAAAATTACTAACTAATACTTGGCAACAGAGTTACAAGGCATTCCCAAAACAGTCTCAGAAAATCCTGAGAAACGTTTAGAGAAATTATGATTCTTTAATATTTTAGAAATAAAAAAAATTAGGGCTTCAAATTAATTATTTTCAGTAAAGATATGTGTGATTAATAGTCAGCAGAAAAAGAAAAAATTACTAAAGGTAGATTATGACCTCTTTTAGGCAGGAAGCCCTCTGTATTTCAAATATCTGGTAGGTACATGTGGGTACATACACGTAATAGAAACTAATATTTATTGATCTTAAAAAAAAAGGACAGTAATTAGACTTCTAAAATTTACTGAGATGTTGTATACAAATATTTAAATTAAAAGGGTTGAAAAGAAATGAAGCACAAATATACTAACGTGATACTAATAAAAAAGAGTATCAGGATTAAAGTCAAAATAGAATTCAAAGCAAAATCATTCAAAAGAAAAATTATAGTTTATATATTAATAAAAGTCAGGCACTATCAAAAATATATAACATAATAATCATAAACTGTAATGTCATCAAATATATAATCAACTATATTTTAAATGTTTATAATTACAAAAATAAAAAAATACATATATCAAATGTTACAATAAATTAAATTGGAGGCTTAACAATAAAAAGATGACTTTCAGGGCAAAAGATAAAATTATAAAAAATTTGAGTGTTAAAAATAACGAGATTAATACATGGAAGCCACAATATTTTGTATTTAATACAGAGAAATACACTTTTTCCCCAAGCATTCGTGCTAACAACAAAGAGTATGTATTAGGTTGGAAAAACAATTTCAAGGTATTCCATAAGAAAAAAATGGAAATGATACTGAGAATATTATTGGACCAAAAATAAAATATAATTAACTCAAACCAAACAAATGTATAAATTAATTTGCTAACAAAAATTAACAAAAAGTACCCAAAGAAAAATAAATTTGCAAAGTTTTAGAATATTCATAATGGTTTAAAGAAGAAATCAAAACAGAATAACAGAAAACATGGAAATAAAAGACAATTAAAACATTTAGCTCAAAAATTTACAAATTTAGTCAAAATGGTATTCAATTGAATCATTTTAGGCTTAAATATTTGTCATAAAAGTAGAGATTGAAAATAAATTAAATAAAAATTTTACCTCAAGAAACTAGAGAAAAAACAAAAACCTATCAAATGTGAAAAAAATAAATTAATAAAGATGAAATAACAATAGTAGTCTTAACTAGACAATAATAGATTGAAACAATAAAATCAAATCTAGGCTTTAAGAAATATCAACAAAGTAGAGAAAACTTTTTAAGATTTGACAAAAAAAACTATAATAAACTACATTAGAAATAGGGAAATGGGCCAGCCAGTTAATTCATTTTGTTAGAGCATAGCCCTACAACACCAAGTTCACAGGTTCAGATGCTCATACTGGCCAGGCACAGAAAAAAAAAAAAGAATAAAAATAGGGAAAAGAGGGCTGGCTGGTTATCTAAGTGGTCAGAGGGGAGTATTATGTCACAGGTTCAGATGCTCATACTGGCCAGGCACAGAAAAAAAATAAGAATAAAAATAGGGAAAAGAGGGCTGGCTGGTTATCTAAGTGGTCAGAGGGGAGTATTATAACACTAAGGTCAAATGTTCAAATCTCCATACCAAAAAAAAAAAAAATATATATATATATATAGATATATATATATGAAATACAGAAAACAGCATAACCGTAAAGATATTTTAAATGTTAGAAACGCCTATGTACAACTTTCAGCTAATTGCTTTGAAATTTCAGATAACAGATAATTTCTTATAATGTATTAACTACCAAATTGGACAAAAATGTAAAAATACCTTAATGAAATAAGAAGTTTAGATTAAATAGAAAGAGTACTCAAAGATCTTCAAACTCTATATTAAACCCTTGACCAAATTCAGCACCTATTCCTGATACTATGTGTGATATTTTATTGCCATATTATATTATCAACAGGTGGCAAATGATTAGAAATGATGTGAGATTCTAAGACAAAAGCCAACTTTAAATTAAACATGCTTTAACCGGTATATTGGCATTAAAAAAAATGAAATTCTGGAGAAATGGGACTAGCATAGGGCATTTAGTGTATATCGATATTCACCTTTTTGAAGCACAATTTTAAATGTGCATATTCTTTATCCCAGAAAAGAGTCTATCATACAGAAACACCCCAATATATATACAATGGATGCTAATCACAGCATTGTTGGTAAATATGAACAGCTGAAAATACTGAATGTTCATCAATGATGAATGGTTAAATAAAATATGGTATGTTTATCTTAAGGAACAATCTGTACATTTTAAGTATGATCTCATTTCCATAAAATAAAAACCTATCATATATATTTTAATTCATGAATTTATGTGATGCTTATTTGAATCTTATTGCTTGAACTCATCTTTGTAATATATGATACCTTACTTTTTTCCCCTTGATTCAAATTAAGTCTGACCCTTCTAACACAAAGAAATGTTAAAGTTTGAGGTAATGGAGGGAAAAAAAGATAAATCAGCGGTTGCTAGGATTTCTGGGAAGAAGGGAGAGAGGGTGGGATGAATCGGTAGGACACGGTATTTTTAAGACAGTGAAACTATTCTGTATGATACTGTGATGGGGAATACATGACATTATGCTTTTGGTAAAACCCATAAAACCATACAACACAGAGGAAATTCTCATGTAAACTCTTTAGTTAATAATAATATACCAATATTGGTTCATAATTGTAACAAATGTACCACACTAATGTAAGGTGTTAATAACAGGAGAAACTGTGTGTGTTATGGGGAGTGGGGGGTGTATGTGATCTGTCTGTACCTTCTGCTCAATTTTTCTGTAATTCTAAAACTGCTATAAAAATAAGATCTATTATTTAAAATAATTTTTTAAAAATATAGGCAGCAGGCCATAGTTTGCCACCCCTGTTCCAGACACTGTTCTAGGATCTGGGAACAGAGGACAGAGAGAACAATAACAGATATTAGGCCCTAATGTGAGGAGGTAAATTAAATAACAATCACACGAATAAACATAAAATTATAATTACAAGTGCTAGTACAGAAAATGAATATAGGCCCCAGAGTATATATAATGTTATCTCATCTGTAAATTTGATTGGTGAGATTTTAATCTTTTTTTCCAGCTCAAGTATAAACCAGTTTTACATAGCACTGACCATTTTAATATCCTAATAACCCTTTTCCAAGGTTTATTTCTAGTTTAATGATCTTACCACCCACTCAGACCGATTTTTAGGAATTGTTTTTGTCCAAGTTCTCCAGCTTGCCTAATCATCTGGAATTTGTCATCTGTGTCATCTCTAACCATCCAAACTTCTTTCCAATTCTTGTTGCAGCCCACTAAAACGTCTCTGACTTTATTCTGTTCTCTACATGTCCTTCTGCCCCTAGCAAGTTTCTGCCTGAGCGTGTCCCATGGGTTTCTTTCTAGCTTTACACATACTCGCACACATACACATACGTGCATGTGTGCAGACAGCACATATACACATTCATCCAGCTAATGATCGCTGAGCAACTACTACGTGCTAGACATGGTGGCAGCACTGGAGTATGTTCACCATGCAGACATGGTCTTTGCTCTCAAAGAGCTTATAAGTAGATGGAGGGTGGGAGAAAAACATAGCATTGCATAAACAATTGATTACAGTGTTGTAAGTGCTAAGAACACATCTTGGCATCCTTATCTGGTCAAGGGTCGTGGGAAGGTTCTCCCACTATGGCACAAACACACACCCACAGAAAACAAATTAAGTCTGGCCCTGAAACCACACAGGAAAAAATTTGGGAAGGGTATAAACTAGACTACTCATAGAAATGAGTTAGTACAGCATAATAAAGATATTTATTGTTTATTCAGGGTTCCTGGCACAGAGCTCCTAACACCTTTGGAATTGCCTGAGTGATAGGAATGTCTTTATTATTTATAATTAACCATTTTTGATCACACTTGAGTTTATGCTAATGAGATGAATTAGGAAAGAGCCCCTAGATAGCCTCAGGATGGGGCCAATCACCAGAAAGACCAACTGATTAGAGTTGATACTTTCAGTCTCACTCACTGACTTTTGGGAAAAGGAGGTCTGAAGATTAAGTTGTACAAAAGCTCTTGAACAATTAGATTTGATGGGCTTCTATATTGGTGAACATGTCAAGGTGCTGGGAGGGTGGCATGCCCAGAGAGAGAATGGAAGCTCTGCACACATCTCCCACTGCCATCCCCTCATACTTTTCCCTATGGATCTCTTCTGGGTGGCTGTCCCCTAGTTGCAGACTTAAGTGAAGTGTCTTTCTGAGTCCTGTGAGCCCTTCTGATGAATTATCAAACCTTAAGAGAGGATTGTAGGAACCCCCAATTTATAGCCAACCATTTGGAAGTATGGGTAGCCCAAGACTTGCAATTGGGTTCTCATGTGGGGGTATTCTTGTGAGACTAAGCCCTTAAGCTGTGGGGCCAGTGCTAACACTAGGTACTTAGTGCCAGAAATGAATTGAATTGTTGAAAATCAAGTTGGTGTCTGAAAAATCAGAAAATTGGCAAATAGTGTTGGAAAATATCCTAAACACAGATACCAAAGGGGACTTACATATTTTGTTCTATAATCCTTTAATCTATGTATTCACTTATTTATTTTTTAATACCAAGCATGTATTTGCTTTTTATTTCATTCTTAAAATCTTTTTCAAAATGTGTAAAGAAATATGGTGAATGTTTCTGATTTCTTATCATCTTTGATGCCTTCTCTTGTAGTAGTGTTATTATCCTGTTTTAATGCCTATTAGCTGCTCTAGTGCCAATTATTTTGGCACTGCCTTACTAAATATACATAATGAAATAAAGTTCAGTAACGGTTAGTAAAATGACACAAAAAGTTTAGGAAAGTGATGAAATGAGCAATATCACTAAGCAACTGAAAATGTGTGGAGACTCAGTAAGTGCTATCCAAAAGACAGCAAACAAACAGGACTTCATTACACAGCTGACTAAGCTCTGCAACTGATGGGCAATCCTCACCGCCTTATGACATTCAGGCTCTCATTAGTGATTTCAGGCCAGCAGAGGAGACAATAAAATGCAACGCACGCTGCCAAGGTGAAGTTTTAAGAGTTATGATTCTGAATTTATTGTCAAGAATCATGTGAGAAGATGAATAGACAGCAAATAGAATTAGAAATGTCTTCACACAAAAAGTTAGAGGGCTCTAGTTCTAAATCCAAAAAGTTTAATGTAATACTAAAAAAACAAAAGTTGGCAAGTTAATCCAATTTATAATTTCAGAGCCTTTGTATGAAAGACAATGATAATCAATGAAAAGTGCTTATGTCCATAATTCTCCATTATTTTCTTATAAATTTGACATTAAGGGAATCATATTAATGCTTCCTAGGGATGGGATATGTAAACAAGAACTGCACATTTACCCACACATAAAATCTTTAGTAATACCTCTGATGGCCTGTAATGCAATTCAAAATTCAAATCTGTATATTATCATGAAGCAATCACTCTCTGGGCAAAAGAAGCAAATCATATGTCATACTTCTAACCTTTTAGTAGGAAGAGAGAGCCTTGCAAAACCAAACAGACTGAACAAAAGTCAAGGCTTCTGAACTTAATTTTTTTTTTTTTTTGGTCAGAGAACTGCTAGCTATAAGTAGAAAATCTCAATCGAAGAATTCATAGAGCTTAATCTATTTGATTAGACTACAAAGCAGTTCACAAGGTTGTCTTAGACTAAATAAGAGTGGCGTAATAATATTTTAAAGACATTAGCAGGATTTCTAAAACCTGGGCGCCACGGGCTCGGCCCGGGATTTTCTGTTTTAGTCTGTTTTGTGTTGCTATAATGAGAGACTGGGTAATTTATAACGAACAGAGGTTTATTTGGCTTACGATTCTGGGACAGCTGCATCTGGCAGGAGCCTCAGGCTGCTTCTACTCATGGTGGAAAGTGGCAAGGCCCCAGCAGGTACAAGCAGATCACATGGCAAAAGGAAGCAAGAGAGAGAAGGTGCCAGGGTCTTTTTAAGCAACAAGCTCTCATGGGAACTAATAGAGCGAGAACTCACTCATTAATCCCCCCTCCCCGAGGGAGAGCATTAATCCATTCATGAGGGATCCACCCCCATGACCCAATCAGTTTCCAACACTGTCACATTGGGGATCAAATTTCCACCTGAGTTTTGGTGGGGACAGCACATCCAAACTCAATCACACGGTATGTGAAAATAATGAAAAACTAGTAATTCTAATAACTAAACAAAATATACTAGTAAAAATTATACTACTAACATTCTCAAATAAATGATATAAAATTACAGACAAAATATACATATTTCTTAACCACATATTAAATTTGGAATATTTTTCACATATAAACCTGTTTTTGAATCAATCTGATTTTAAATTATGCTCAGTTTTTTAGTTTAATTTGGTATACCAAGTCACTTAACTATAACTAAGAATTATTTTTTAAAAAAAATACCAAATATTAAAACCAGTAAGGCTTAGAAGTTAAACCTTATAATTTTTAATTAAGAACACTGAAACCCAGCGAGGTTAAAAAACTTTTACAAAACCATACCGCTAGAAGAGGGGAAGCCAGCTCTAGAACCTACTCTCCTGACTATCAGTCTATATTTCCTCTCCATCCTTTTGAGCTATTGTTTTCAATTAAATATTAACTATAATAAAAATTTACATAGTTGGAGAAATTAGAAACAAACTATTGAATATCTTATAAACTAATCTTTGTTTATTATAAGGCAGAGAGCATTTATAAATTATAGTTTGTGAGATATTCTGAACCTATCATAAAGTATATCACGGCAGAGAAAAACATAAATTAGGTACACACATATAGGAGAACTTTAAGCTTTTGACTCTAACAGGTAAATTTCATATTATGTGAGCCTCACATTTAAAATTTTTATTAGCCATCATTAAATATTCTTTTCTATTCACGCACCTGGATTTCCTTGGATTGCTGACACTATTCATCAATCCTAAAATTCAAGGATTGAATCCTACAATTCTATATGTAATCAATTTAAATCTACTCAATTTGTTAGAATAAATAATCATTTACTCTGAAACTCCAAAGAAAATGTGATTTGAAAGATATATATGCACTGAAACAGAAGTATTTATTTTTTTACTTTTCTTATCAAAGGTACTTTATCGGATGTATACAAGTTAAGACTGAGCATCCTCAAATTTGCTTTACTAAATAAGGATCTGTTCACTTCATCAGCAAATGGTATTTCTTTTATTCCATCTTATAGTTCCTCTGTTCTCACTCCCAGAAACCTTCCACTTAGAAACAAAAGCTATTACAGGTATGGTTTCTTGAGGCAATGACATAAGGTAATTTTTTTTTTCCAAATTCAAAGTAAAATAAGTGATTTAGCTCAATGAAAATGCCAACTCACAGCAATAAATGTTTTAGCAGTAGGTTCTTCACTAGCAATAAAAAGTGTGCTCCTAGCTGCTGTGTAGCAAAAAGGTCAGTGATTCCCAAGTAAACAGCTCCCTCCACTGGCCCAACCATCATCATATGCTGTAAAGTTTAAAGTCACTTGAGTTCCTCTAGTATCAAGTTCACAATACAGGCCAGAGTGCTAGAGTTATTTGAGAATTTAGAAACACTCAATTAAAAGATAAGTCAGCTGACTGGTTAGCTTAGTTGGTTACATGGGCTGATAACACCAAGGTCTGTGGTTCAATCCCTGTACAGTCAGCATAAAAAAAAAAAAAAAAATCAAAAAACCATAAAAATACGTAAAATAGGTCAACCAGCAGCTAAGAGGTAGCAACCTCTGTAGAGTCCTAAGAACTCAAGGGCATAAAAAAAAAAAAAAAAATCAAAAAACCATAAAAATACATAAAATAGGTCAACCAGCAGCTAAGAGGTAGCAACCTCTGTAGAGTCCTAAGAACTCAAGGGAAATGTAATGAGATGAAGAAATACATATTAATACAGATAAATACCAGAACTCCTCTCAGGACTGGAGGTTGAAAAATACTCTGAAAAGTAGTTTGCAGTTCTCAGAGGATTAGATGAGATACCAAAGGGAGAAATAAGGATCTCTAATTAGCAGGCATTTGTTTTGGGTATTAAAGTTAAGGGACTGAACTGAATTGCTTAGTCATAGTAGAGACTGAATACTCTACTTCTTTGTCCTCTCATAGAATACTCATGCTGTCCTAAAAATAAGTGTATTTTCAGTTTGAGAGAGTACTCATTATTAGCCTATTTCTAGGGTGCCTATATTTCTTTGTCATAGATATCACCAAGTCCAACCTCTATTTTACAGGTGAGGAAGCTCACAAAGGTCAAATAGTTTACTAAAAAATTTCTCTCCTGAGGCCTGGCCAGATCACCTGACACTTATTCTGGTATTTTTTATAGGACAATGGTTCACAAAGTGT